>NC_059206.1:14375564-14468064 GCF_020615455.1 Coregonus clupeaformis
TTATCCTTTTTAGATAAAACTATAATAAATATATCCACGTCACCAAATAACTGATTAAAACACACTGTTTTGCAATGAAGGTCTACAGTAGCCTCAACAGCACTCTGTAGGGTAGCACCATGGTGTAGCCGGAGGACAGCTAGCTTCCGTCCTCCTCTGGGTACATCGACTTCAATACAAAACCTAGGAGGTTTATGGTTCTCACCCCCTTCCATAATTACGACGACTTCCGGAGGACGTCCTCCAACCTATCAGAGCTCTTGCAGCATGAACTGACATGTTGTCCACCCAATCAAAGTATCAGAGAATGAATCTAGTGAACTGTTTGTGCGGGTGATCGGGGGTGTATTTATTCAGCAGACTCTGTTGAAAAAAAACGTTTCTTAAACGGAAGCAAACGGAACGAAATGGGGATCAACATACCTGAGTTTGTCCTAATGAATACACCCTAGATCAGCTAGATGCAGGCGAGAGTGTGCAAGGCGGTATTGAATGTGTCACTGTCTGTCACCTTGATTACTCCAATTCGTCTCTCGACCTGTGCACCTACGTTATAATCTTTCATTCATAGGCTCGGTTGTAACAACCTCATGATGGGTACAGGGAAAATTAGAGTATCATGTAGTAGCCTAAACTTATCGATGTTACATTGAGCCGGGTGACTGGAATATGAATGTCATCCAGTATGCTGTAACGGAAATTAGGGCTTGGTCATAAAAAATAAATAAAATAATCCTCGCTGATCTTAAACGTCACTGACCGCCACTGCTTTCCACATACTCTCTCCTACTCGTGCCTTTAGATTGGCTGAATATACTGATACTGTATTCATACTGCCGATATGATGGACAGTCTTTCAGTGGGCCTGTTACCACATTCTGCTCACCACATTAATCTC
The DNA here is from genome assembly GCF_020615455.1 of Coregonus clupeaformis. NCBI lineage: Eukaryota > Metazoa > Chordata > Actinopteri > Salmoniformes > Salmonidae > Coregonus > Coregonus clupeaformis. The sequence goes on from NC_059206.1 coordinate 14,376,463, forward strand.
CCAGCAGATATAGACATTCCTGTTTCATCGTCTGTTAAATGAAGATGTGACATTATCACCAAGCCAGCGGCGAGGATTCCCTTTCAGGCTAAAGCATCTCTAACGGGGACTGCAGAAGATTGCTCTTCGAAGTAAAGTAAGCGGGGGGGTGCTCTAGTATTTCCCCTCTAAATCAGTGGGCGATGTGCTCATGGTGCTGTCTTGAGGACGACGCGCGGCTTGTTCTTGACACCTCTGGGATGGGGACTGGAGACTGCCGTGTGAAAGAGAAGAAGGGCCCCGTCGGGCGGCAGCTGAGGGGGAGGGGGGGGGGGGTGTAAATGAGTCTGTCAACGTTAAGCGGGGTGGCTGTCCTCTCTCTCTCAGACAGACTTGGGCTGAGTCTTATTCCAGAGAGGTGCTTCCCTTCCTTTCTTTTCACTTAACAAATCTGACATGACCTGGTGTAAGCAATATCTACACCTGGTGGATAAAGGCGTCCGCATGCTTCACAGCCGGAACAGTTCGGAAGAGTTCATTTTCATGCACATTTTTTCATTGAGAAATACTGCACCAAACATCTTAGTTTGATGTAAAATTGCACGACTAAGATCTCCTTGGCAAAAACGTCAAAATTAATGACAGATTTCTTGATGTATTTTAGATTAATTCAGACTATTTTGAGGAAGTGTATACTGGCTGTGGCGTCTCAAAATGGACAAACAGCAATATTGCCGCTTTTTTTTTTCGTTTTTCAAGTGAAGGTCTTTTATTTACACTGTATATATAGATTTTCTATTGTGTTATTGACTGTATGTTTTTGTTTACCCCATATGTAACTCTGTTGTTGTTTTTATCGCACTGCTTTGCTTTATCTTGGCCAGGTCGCAGTTGTAAATGAGAACTTGTTCTCAACTGGCCTACCTGGTTAAATAAAGGTGAAATAAAATTAATAAATAAAAAAGGGAGTTCAGTTCGGCTAGCTGAGTTGGGCTAGGCGCCAGCCGAACTGAAGCATGCTGATGCCTTAAGGAGGGGAGAGGTGGAAGAGCGACACGTGGGGAATGCAGTTCTGTAGTAATACAAGGTCAAGGTACCCTTCATGGCCTCGGCGGCCTGGATGAGCTCGGTGACGGAGCCGGCCACGCGCTTGGAGTAGTTGGCCAACTGCTGCTTGAGCTCGTGGCTGGGCTTCTGGATGATCTGTGGTAAAGGAGGGACAATAACAGTCAGTCAGTCTCTCTTTCTCTACTAGGGTCTTTGTAGGACTAACACTGCAGCCAAAGACAGGGGATCTTTTGCAATTAATCTTTCCTCGAATCCCCCCTCCTCAAAACGCATTGGACCTTCTCCTCTAATATAGTTAAGAAGGGGGAGAGGAGCTAGGATGCGAGGAATCCTAGAAAGACTAATTGAGAGAGTGAGCCACAGCACCCATTGACACCTCAGACTTTAGCTATATTGCTTATGCTTCAAGACATTGCAATTCAATCATCTGTCACCTGCTGTACCTACTAACACTACTGGGTCTTCCATTTGGGACCATGAAAAGGTAGCACTGCTGGGTCTTCCATTTGGGACCATTAGACTATTTTGAACTCACACATTTAAAGGTCTTTTAAATTTAATATAAAGATATCAGGCTATTTACAGTTAGCAATAAATAAAGGTGCTACAAAGACACCTTGTCAGTCATTGGAAACATGTTAACATAAACCACTCAGCCTCCACATGCCAAAGCACATTAGCAGTTTAGTCCAATTGGATGTGGGCATGGGTGATCATGTGGGAAGAGCTTGCTAGTTGGTAGTGGCAGTGTGGTAGTGGGAGAGGGTGGGTTATCCCAGAGCCATACACAGTGTCTGAATATGTTACCAGACATCAAATCCTTGCTTTCCCCGTACTGGTTTCCGCAATTTCTCTCAATGCTCATTGGATGAGAGGGTCCAAAGTACCTCCCTCGGTTCTCCTGCAATGAGCTTTGAAAGGAATTCAGCAAACCAGATTTGACAGCTAGTAATGTTTTCAGACTCAGCCATAGATATAGAGTTCAGTTAACTAGTTCAGAGTTCAGCCATTACAATGTATTCTCACCAGAAAGGACTAGTCTTGGAACATTTGGTGCCAACATGGCATGGTCTATAGACGTCTAGCCTCAAAGAAACAGTCAAACTCGGTATATAATACACAGTACACGGCTCTAGCCAGCCCCAGGCAGTGTGTCAGTATGTGTGTGTCGGTGCCCTCAGAGTGTCCTCCAGTGAGATGGCCCTAGCCAGTTGCGCCTGGCAGATGACAGGTGTAGGGCATTAACAGTGCTCTCTGTGCCGATGGGACCCACTGCACCGAGGCATGCTGCGCTCCAGCTCATCAAAATGCGATACTAAGAAAAGACAACAGGAGCAGCGTGGCTGCACAGGAATGCGTGGCATGGCCGCCAGCCACACGCAAATACATACTGTACGTAGGTCTACACATGGGGCGCAACACACACAGGAAAGTCACATTTACACACAGGGGAGTAACACACACACACATAATTAGTTGACCTGAGCCCCAAGATGATGGTGAAATAGAATAGGGAACTTCCACTTTTGAAACAAGATGGGGCATTGTGTGTATTGTGCACTCAGGCAGAGAAATCCAAAACACTCAGACACAAACACATGATGTACATATGTCCTGTACACATATTATGACAAAACGCAAATCTCCATGCAGCAAGATAACATTAGTTGCATATGTGTTGCATATGTATTTCTCTTGGTGCCTTGATGTGTCAACCTGCTAAAATCAAACATATTATTTATAGTATTAGGATACTACCGCTTCTAGTATTAGGATACTACCGCTTCTAGTATTAGGATACTACCGCTTCTAGTATTAGGATACTACCGCTTCTAGTATTAGGATACTACCGCTTCTAGTATTAGGATACTACCGCTTCTAGTAGCTCTCATATCATTTTAGTATTATTCTCACTTCCTGTTGATACATGGCTGATAACGTTAAATTCCGGGCTACATAGAGAATGGAGCAGCTGGATAGGGGAAACGGCTCGAGTCACACAAAATGGAATATAATGTTGCGGATAATGTTTGGAATGACACAATTTCATGTGTACAACCTTTAAAGACCCGCATCACTATACTGAGAGCGTTTTCCGTTTAAAAAAACACGTACAGTGAGGGAAAAAAGTATTTGATCCCCTGCTGATTTTGTACGTTTGCCCACTGACAAAGACATGATCAGTCTATAATTTTAATGGTAGGTTTATTTGAACAGTGAGAGACAGAATAACAACAACAAAATCCAGAAAAACGCATGTAAAAAAATGTTATAAATTGATTTGCATTTTAAATGAGGGAAATAAGTATTTGACCCCTCTGCAAAACATGACTTAGTACTTGGTGGCAAAACCCTTGTTGGCAATCACAGAGGTCAGACGTTTCTTGTAGTTGGCCACCAGGTTTGCACACATCTCAGGAGGGATTTTGTTCCACTGCTCTTTGCAGATCTTCTCCAAGTCATTAAGGTTTCGAGGCTGACGTTTGGCAACTAGAAACCTTCAGCTCCCTCCACAGATTTTTTATGGGATTAAGGTCTGGAGACTGGCTAGGCCACTCCAGGACCTTAATGTGCTTCTTCTTGAGCCACTCCTTTGTTGCCTTTGCCGTGTGTTTTGGGTCATTGTCATGCTCGAATATACATCCACGACCCATTTTCAATGCCCTGGCTGAGGGAAGGAGGTTCTCACCCAAGATTTGACGGTACATGGCCCCGTCCATCGTCCCTTTGATGCAGTGAAGTTGTCCTGTCCCCTTAGCAGAAAATCACCCCCAAAGCATAATGTTTCCACCTCCATGTTTGACAGTGGGGATGGTGTTCTTGGGGTCATAGGCAGCATTCCTCCTCCTCCAAACACGGCGAGTTGAGTTGATGCCAAAGAGCTCGATTTTGGTCTCATCTGACCACAACACTTTCACCCAGTTCTCCTCTGAATCATTCAGATGTTCATTGGCAAACTTCAGACGGCCCTGTATGTGCTTTCTTGAGCAGGGGGACCTTGCAGGCGCTGCAGGATTTCAGTCCTTCACGGCGTAGTGTGTTACCAATTGTTTTCTTGGTGACTATGGTCCCAGCTGCCTTGAGATCATTGACAAGATCCTCCCGTGTAGTTATGGGCTGATTCCTCACCGTTCTCATGATCATTGCAACTCCACGAGGTGAGATCTTGCATGGAGCCCCAGGCCGAGGGAGATTGACAGTTATTTTGTGTTTCTTCCATTTGCGAATAATCGCACCAACTGTTGTCACCTTCTCACCAAGCTGCTTGGCGATGGTCTTGTAGCCCATTCCAGCCTTGTGTAGGTCTACAATCTTGTCCCTGACATCCTTGGAGAGCTCTTTGGTCTTGGCCATGGTGGAGCGTTTGGAATCTGATTGATTGATTGCTTCTGTGGACAGGTGTCTTTTATACAGGTAACAAGCTGAGATTAGGAGCACTCCCTTTAAGAGTGTGCTTCTAATCTCAGCTCGTTACCTGTATAAAAGACACCTGGGAGCCAGATATCTTTCTGATTGAGAGGGGGTCAAATACTTATTTCCCTCATTAAAATGCAAATCAATTTATAACATTTTTGACATGCGTTTTTCTGGATTTTTTTGTTGTTATTCTGTCTCTCACTGTTCAAATAAACCTACCATTAAAATTATAGACTCATTTCTTTGTCAGTGGGCAAACGTACAAAATCAGCAGGGGATCAAATACTTTTTCCCCTCACTGTATTTGGGTGTTTTCTGAGCATTTGTTTTTTGAGCCCCTGTACTAGACAACGAGGATGAGGAAGTGAATCGCTGGTTGGGGTAAGTTTCTCAAAAACAAGTGAGATCGCATTTTCTTTTTGATTTGGTTGTAAAAAAGCTAACTTTTTCTTTAACACCAGCTTGAGAGCCATGTAAGGAGATATAGTGTTGATCTGAGGTAATAATGTTATTAACAACTGTAGAGCCAGGTAGAGAGAGAGATGTGTGGATCTGATCTAGGATCTGCTGAGGACAGTGTTCTCAGGGCGGTGGGGGTTGTAAGTATGTCCCCAGACACTCGGTCAATGGAGCTCCACACTCGTGCAGGTCAATCACATAGCCTTAATAATACTCACCGGCTACATCATCACAGCCAACAGTGAGACCCAGAACATTGACAGAACATTGACAGAACATTGGGGGGTGTAGAGGAAATTCATCAGGACCTTTCAGTTACATTTTAATGGACATTCAATTTCACGGTGGAGAAAGTATAAGGAAATACCAGGTGAGAAATTGTGCATGGAAATGGTTCGTAATGTGATATCATCTTTATATTGTTTGTTGCTACACTGGTTACATTTTCATTTATATCTACAGTAATAAACAACTTTAATCATGGCAGAATTCTATCTTGAGATCTGTGCATGTGACTAACATTTTCTGAAATCTCCCATTGACATCAATGCATGATTTATGTGAAAGTCTGAGTAAGCCAACGTCCAAGTAAGCACACAGATCTCAAGATACGATTCGTCCCTTTAGATCTATATTTTTGCAACCGAACAAGCAATTTAACAGCTCCCAAATATAGTTCCAATATCACTGCACCCTGAGGAAGTCCCTTGCTGATTAGTTCCTGAGTGGAATCCAAGAGCTCTAGTGGTCACCATGGAAACCACATCTCTAGCGGACATGTTAACCGATCTCCCTTCCTTCTTAAACGAGGGAGACTGCTACACACCGTCTCTATAACGGACATGACTGTGGATTAACACCTAGCTCTCCCCGCACACCAATTAGACCAGTCTCAGCCAGGGGGTGTGGAGGAGGAAAAGGACGTTCACATTATATGTGACATTGTGAGTGGGGGGGCGGGGCTATGTGTTGGTTTTTAAACGACAGATAAGGCTTTTTATGTCACATGGCAACAGATATGACATAAATCACGTGGTAAATTAATCTCTTTCTCTCTGTGTGTGTGTGTGTGTGTGTGAAGGGGGGTATTTGGTGGTTGTGTGTCTTGGCAACACCTCTTGGGACAATATTGACACTCTTTGCCCAGTTATTTTGGGAGCTATACATCATGCTGGAAGAAAGCTGTGGATGGATCCCCGGTCTTATCCAGAACCCTCGGAAAGCTGCTTTATACAAGGGGGAAGACTGGATTATTTCCTATAGGGGAGGGGGAGTTAATTCAGCTTCTATGCTGTTTCAATTGGTGACTCCACCTCTAGCTAAAGTATGCTGTCTTTGGTGTTAACATAGAAATAGTGTACTAGAGCGGACATTCCCATTCAAGTTAACATTTCATGATGGGTGGACCGGCGGCCATTTTAAGTAATTATATTTCTATGGGTGTTACCCTGTCACATTGCATGGCCCTGTGTAGCTCAGTTGGTAGAGCTGGGTGTGGGGAGGGAGGGGGTGTGGGGAGGGTGAGGGAGGGTGTGTGGGGGGTGAGGGGAGGGAGGGGTGTGGGGGGGGGGTGTGGGGGGGTGTGGGGGGTGTGGGGGGTGAGGGAGGGGTGTGGGAGGGGGTGAGGTGTACTCACATGTAAGAATATACCCTCCCTAGTCCCCACAACCCTTACAGCAGTGGTGGTCACCACCAACCCTGGTCTTGGACATCTACTGGGTGTGAAAGCTGTTGTTCCAGCCCAGCACTAACATACCTGATTCAACGAATCACCTAATCATCAACACCTTGATTCAGGTTGTTTAGTGCTAGTGGGCTTGAACCAACTCCAACACACCCGGTAGCTCTCTAGGACCAGGGTTGATGACCTCTGCCGTAGAGTGAGAAATGTGACTTTTTGGGGGGACCGATGGCAAGATAATTTTTCAGCACCTACCCCAAAAAATTGGAGGCTAATCTTGACTTAAACCACCCCTGCCAAAAAATCTGCACTTTCTGACAAACAGCGACCATTTCTTACTGCTTATATAAAATAAAATAATATTAAAATAAGAGATGCATCTAATCTTACCACTAGCACATGCTCCAGCAGGCCCAGGTAACCCACGGCACACTCGTTGCCATAGCGCAGGGCCCGGCTCTGAACTTCCTTGCTGACCTCTGGGTGGTAGGCCGCTTGCTGTGGAGACCACACGGACACACATTAGTATGGGACATGCAGGAGTGGTGCGCTACTAGATAACATTGGGGTTTTCTTAGCTGTAATTTTTATAATTACAAAAGGTATTAGAGCTCGTCATTCCAGTTAGCATGCTAGCTGTTCCCGTAGACTTCCAGTCATTGCGCTAATGCTAGTTAGCAATGGCTCCAGAAACTACCTTCAACTTCCTTCAAACTGCACACAGAAATATACAAATGGTATCCATGAGTACATCTGACTCTGGGTAAGTAGAAAAAAATGCCTTAATTGTCAAAATCTTGAACTATCCCTTTAAGGTTGTCGAGGCACTAAGCTCCAAGGAGCTAGAGAAGATAAAGGTTATCTGAAGGTTATCTAAGGGTCGTCTCGACCCCTTTCTGACCTTGCACGAGTGCAGCATGTCGGCGATGGCCCTCCTGCTCAGGTTGGCCGTAGCGATGACGTCCTCCTGGCGACACGAGTTCCCAGCAGCCACTGCTTTGGCTGTTGCCAGGGTGATGCCTTTGGTCATGCGGATGAAATCCTCTGGAGTGGAAGTCTTGGGGGGAGGATCACCACTGCTGAACACCTGAGAGAGAACAAAACAGTAACACTTTACTTAGCCTGCTGGTAGCAATAATCCTTTATTATTTGTTATAATATGACATTATAAAGGCCCATACGTGCGTATAGGATTATAATATGTTACGTCTTTCTTCAAAATAGTTTTTCAACTTAACAATATAACTTACTGTGATGATAAATACACTATTGTGTATTTGATGTGCAGATCATTTTTGAATACGGTATTACAGCATTGTATGACGTGTGTATGATGAGTGATTATATTAAATGACTTGTGAGGTGAAGCAGAAGGCACATTCCCATCTCAAACTGGACACAATTCTATTCTATGATACTATCCTCAAATTAAAGCTGTTTGATTTTGAGTTGAAACTTCTGCTGTCAGTGACACTTCAAGACAACTGTCCTCCGGTGTGACAACATATAAATAGAATGACAGAACAGTGACTTGAATGGAATTCCAACAATTCTACTCCTGTGTGCCAGTGCCACTCACAGCCAGTTCCTGTTTGATGTGTTCGATGGTGGCCTCCAGTCCACGTGTGCCCTTGGTGGCCTCGTCCTCCACTGCCTTTACTGTCTTCAGGAGTGACGTCACGTTGGTCACCATCACCTGGGGGGACAGACATACAGCAGAGGTATTATTTAAATGTAAAAAGGGTTGGGGGACAGATATACAGTAGAGGTATTATTTAAATGTAAAAAGGGTTGGGGGACAGATATACAGTAGAGGTATTATTTAAATGTAAAAAGGGTTGGGGGACAGATATACAGTAGAGGTATTATTTAAATGTAAAAAGGGTTGGGGGACAGATATACAGTAGAGGTATTATTTAAATGTTAAAAGGGTTGGGGGACAGACATACAGTAGAGGTATTATTTAAATGTTAAAAGGGTTGGGGGACAGATATACAGTAGAGGTATTATTTAAATGTTAAAAGGGTTGGGGGACAGACATACAGTAGAGGTATTATTTAAATGTTAAAAGGGTTGGGGGACATATATACAGTAGAGGTATTATTTAAATGTAAAAAGGGTTGGGGGACAGATATACAGTAGAGGTATTATTTAAATGTAAAAAGAGTTGGGGGACATATATACAGTAGAGGTATTATTTAAATGTGAAAGAGTTGGGGGACATATTGGGACGGTTCTTAGTTATGTTCCTCATTCTCATGGATCAGAGCTTTTCTTCCCGTTAAAGTCCAGAGCTCTCTACCACAATGGCTTATTCTCAGGTATGGTGTTTGGTAGGGAGAAGTGAACTGGTGTATTCTCAGTCAGGTATGGTGTTTGGTAGGGAGAAGTGAACTGGTGTATTCTCAGTCAGGTATGGTGTATGGTAGGGAGAAGATAACTGGTGTATTCTCAGTCAGGTATGGTGTATGGTAGGGAGAAGGGTTATGAAAAGTGACAGAGGAGAAAGAGAAGGGTGAGACAGAGACTGGGAAGAGAGAGAGAGAGAAAGTGAGAGAGCGAGACTGGAGAGAGAGAGAGAAAGGGAGAGACTGGGGAGAGAGAGAAAGGGAGACTGGGGAGAGAGAGAGAAAAAGGGATAGACTGGGGAGAGAGAGAGAGAGAAAGGGATAGACTGGGGAGAGAGAGAGAGAGAAAGGGATAGACTGGGGAGAGAGAGAGAGAAAGGGATAGACTGGGGAGAGAGAGAGAGAGAGAGAAAGGGATAGACTGGGGAGAGAGAGAGAGAGAAAGGGATAGACTGGGGAGAGAGAGAGAAAGGGAGAGAGAGAAAGGGATAGACTGGGGAGAGAGAGAGAGAGAGAGAGAAAGGGATAGACTGGGGAGAGAGAGAGAGAGAAAGGGATAGACTGGGGAGAGAGAGAGAGAAAGGGATAGACTGGGGAGAGAGAGAGAGAGAAAGGGATAGACTGTGGAGAGAGAGAGAGAGAGAAAGGGATAGACTGGGGAGAGAGAGAGAGAGAAAGGGATAGACTGGGGAGAGAGAGAGAAAAAGGGAGAGAGAGAAAGGGATAGACTGGGGAGAGAGAGAGAGAGAGAAAGGGATAGACTGGGGAGAGAGAGAGAGAGAAAGGGATAGACTGGGAGAGAGAGAGAGGGAGAGAGAGAGAGAGAGAGAGAGAGAGAGAGAGAGAGAGAGAGAGAGAGAGAGAAAGGGAGAGACTGGGGAGAGAGAGAGAGAGAGAGAGAGAGAGAGAGAGAGAGAGAGAGAGAGAGAGAGAGAGAGAGAGAAAGGGAGAGACTGGGGAGAGAGAGAGAGAGAGAGAGAAAGGGAGAGAGAGAGAGAGAGAGAGAGAGAGAGAGGGAGAGACTGGGGAGAGAGAAAGAGAGAGAGAGAGAGAGAGAGAGAGAGAGAGAGAGAGAGAGAGAGACTAAAGTGACTGGTTCCATTAAAAGCACTGTATAAAACCCATGCGTTAATAACACTAACAAGAAGGAGAGAAAATGGAGAGGATGGACAGGGGAGAGTTCTAAGGTTGCCAGGGAGACCATACACACACACACACACACACTTTTCCCAGTGAGTGGCGATGTACTGCCAGACTGCCCCAGTGTGATAGCCTTGCCCTATGCCCCATTCCGGGGTAGCAGGGTGAGGAGGGGTGAGGAGGGGGAGATTAGTGTAGAGTTACCCCCTCAGCTGTCAACAGACACTTCAGTTCTGAATCAGATGATTTATGACTGACACAGACTTGAAGAAGGTACAGGGGTGTGTGTGGTTGAGGTCAGTGTTTTGGCTATAAAGTACCTTAGGAAGACTTTACTGACAGCTGTGTGTGTGTGTGTGATACGTGCCCCCCCCCATCATGTAAAGTACTACACTGAACAAAAATATAAACGCAACAGCTCCTGAGTGGCGCAGTGGTCTAAGGCACTGCATCGCAGTGCTAACTGTGCCACTAGAGATCCTGGTTCGAATCCAGGCTCTGTCGCAGCCGGCCGCGACCGGGACTCATGGGCGGCGCACAATTGGCCCAGCGCCGTCCAGGGTAGGGGAGGGAATGGCCGGCAGGGATGTAGCTCAGTTGATAGAGCATGGCGTTTGCAACGCCAGGGTTGTGGGTTCGTTTCCCATGGGGGACCAGTATAAAAAAAACAAAAAAACAAAAACAAATGTGTATTCACTAACTGTAAGTCGCTCTGGATAAGAGCGTCTGCTAAATGACAAAAATGTAAATGTAAACATGTAAAGTGTTGGTCACATGTTTCATGAGCTGAAATAAAAGATCCCAGAAATGTTCCATATGTACAAAAAGCTGATTTCTCTAAAATGTGTTTACATCCCTGTTAGTGAGCATTTCTCGTTTGCCAAGATAATCCATCCACCTGACAGGTGTGGCATATCAGGAAGCTGCTTAAACAGCATGATCATTACACAGGTGCACCTTGTGCTGGGGACAATAAAAGGCCACTAAAATGTGCAGTTTTGTCACACAACACAATGCCACAGATGACTCAAGTTTTGAGGGAGTGTACAATTGGCATGCTGACTGCAGGAATGTCCACCAGAGTTGTTGCCAGAGAATGTAATGTTCATTTCTCTACCATAAGCCGCCTCCAACGTCGTTTTAGAGAATTTGGCAGTACGTCCAACCGGCCTCACAACCGCAGACCACGTGTAACCACGCCAGCCCAGGACCTCCACATCCGGCTTCTTCACCTGCGGGATCGTCTGAGGGGGGGTGGGGGGGTGCTGAAGAGTATTTATGTCTGTAATAAAGCCCTCTTGTCACTCTGATTGGCTGGGCCTGGCTCCCAAGTAGGTAGGCCCCTGCCCAATCATGTGAAATTCATAGATTAGGGCCTAATTAATTTATTTCAATTGACTGATTTCCTTATATGAACTGTAACTCAGTAAAACCTTTGAAATTGTTATATGTTGGATATATGTGCGATTCATTTACATTGTTTACTGTATATATGGGGGAGACTGGTGTTAGAGACCCAATACATGTTAGTGACATCACAGCCTTATCAGTAGTCCAGAGCTACAGAGAAACTGGGGACTATTTCAGAAATACATTTAAAAGAATTTTTCCAGTTTTATTGAAAGAGATAGACAGAAATGAAGGCGAGACAGATCGATGGAAGATACTGTGAAGACAGGTGGGGTCGGGATTCGATCCAACGCAGGCAAGGGATGGCACATGTGCCGAGGGCAGCGGCCTTAACCACTGGACCAACCTCAGGCTAAAAAGGGGACTATTTTACCTTGGCAGAGTTCTTCAGCTGCAGCATGGAAGGGTCGTCATGAGGCTTGCCAGCAGCAGCTTTGGTGGCACTGATGAGGTCACTCAGAGCTTTGGCAACGTCTTTGACCGCGTTGATCAGCACCACCTATAGAGGGCCCACCAGAGAAGAAAACAAGTGACTGGAGGTTTAATACAATGACATCTACTGGCTGGTAACAAACACACACACAGACACACAGAGTGAGCCCTAGACTTCAACACAGACAAGCAGAGAAGGACTAACCACAGAAGAGGGAATGTCCTCGTGAAGAATGATGGAATGGGATGGTAAGAGATTCACAGGTAATAGAAAATCTGACCAAAAATCTTACTGTCTATTCATACCAATAGCAGTGTCTATTCATACCAATAATATCTAACTATACCAATAACAGGGTCTAATCATACCAATAACAGTGTCTAATTATACCAATAACAGGGTCTATTCATACCAATAATATCTAATTATACCAATAACAGTGTCTATTCATACCAATAACAGACTTGGTGAGACAGCAGATAAAAACAGTTAGATTTGGATTACTATAGTCATGATAAAGGTAGGACCACTAGACTAGGCAATGTATTGTCTCACACCAAATGGAAGAAATAACTCAGTAGACTCATTCTTCTTAGATTTCAACTGACATTGTATATCAAAACTACTACAGACAAAGCAGTAATTACTGAGAATAAGCAGGTTGAACAAAAGCAGCCTGTTGTTCAAATTAGCGCATTCACAAATTCATTGTGGGGCATGATTATCAATTGGATGGTTAGGGAGGAGACAAGCAGAGTGGAGAGCAGCAGCTGGAAGAAAATGGAACACCATTTGACAGATCGGAAAATGGACCAATCAATGAGCCAAATCCAATCCATCGAATATGAGACAATCAAACCCAATAGAAAGCTGTACAAAGTGAGGATGGCTAGTTAGTCAGAGCCTGACAGCAAATCAACTTTAAAAACATTTAAAAACATTTCAAATCAACCGTATGCCATAAGTATGAGAGATGAGAACACACCCTTGAAAATCATCAGAATGAATAAAGACTGCACAAAGGCCTTTGGTTTTTGTCTGCATAATGCAGGACTAGCCGACTTTGTAAACAGGAAGCTTGTAAATGCTGATGCTTTTGACAACAACGCACAATGGTGGTTTCTTAAGGCTTTTTGTGCTTAGGCAAGAAACCATGATCAGCAATTCAGAAGAGAACCCTTCATTACATTATCTGAAGAATGAACGCCCACCACAGTTAAACAGTCAATACGTCTGTTGCAGGTTTGAGGCATGTGGTGGCAAATGTAGCTATTGAAGGGTGGGGCATGGAGAGTAGTATTATCAACTCACGACAAGACACGACAAGACATCTTGCCACACTTGGCTCCTCCTGTAGCTTCAAACAGCAAAAGCACTAAAACAGGGCTTTTCTAACTCTGGTCATGAAGATCTACTGTGTCTGTAGGCTTTTAATACAGCCCTGAAGATCATGATTGGTTGATTATTTAAATCTTGGCAAAGTCTCTCAGAGTAAGACCAGTGATCTAGGATCAGTTTTGCCTCATAATGAATAAGATTATATGGACAGATTATAGATCAGCACTCTTCCTCTAAGATGCTTTGTGGATGCGGGCCCAGGTGGAATAAAAGACTGAAGACCCAGTAGCTCTCCAGGACCGAAGTTGGACAACAGAATGAATGGACCTCATTGGGTCACCCAGTGCATCTTTCTTCATCCTAACCACAACCACAGACTGATGTCTTTATAGTCTGCGGTAGTGTATACACTTTAACAGATGGGCACTCCAAAGAGCACAGACAAAATACATTTTCAGTCAGTTCCTATTCAGACAAAAGGAAAAGGGAGTCTCCACATCGGTACAGAGATCTGTCCTGTGGGAAGACAAAACAGCCTTTCCAAGTGAAGAGAGGAAAGCGAGCAGAGAGAGAGAGAGAGCACTCGATTAAACACTAGTATAAGAAACATTTCAAGGTCTTACTACTACAACTATACTACTACTACTACTACTACTACAATAATACTACAATAAAACAACTAACTACTACTAACTACTACAAAACAACTCCTATTATAAAACTACTACTATTGCTGCTACTACTACTACTACTACTACTACTACTACTACTACTACTGCTACCAGTACTACTACTACTGCTGCTACTACTAGTACTACTACTAGTACTACTACTACTACTACTACTACAAAACGACTACTACTACTACTACTACTACAAAACGACTACTACTACTACTACTACTACAATAAAACTAACTACTACTAACTACTGCTACTACAAAACAACTCCTATTATAAAACTACTACTATTGCTGCTACTACCACTACTACTGCTGCTACTAGTACTACTGCTGCTACTAGTACTACTACTACTGCTGCTACTACTACTACTGCTGCTACTACTAGTATTACTACTACTACTACTACTACTACTACTACTACTACTACTACAAAACGACTACTTACTACTACTATAGAACTAGCCTATTATTACTACTACTCATATTTCTGCTTTGACAAAAGTCGATAGACCCAGATATTGGCTTTTGAAATGAAAAAGTACAAGTTTTCAAAGCAAGCGTAGTGTAGGAAAATGCCTTCTTTTGAATCAAATGTTAAACTCCAATGTATGTGAGAGTCTCCTTTTTTTATTGAATAACATTAACTAGAGATATTACTAGCACCCCTGAATAAAAATGTCAGTTATTTTTGGATGGGAACAACATGGGAGGACCATGCTTCTAACAGTCGTACCTGTGTCTCGGGGTCCTCGGCGCCCAGGCTGGCAGCGCCCAGTTTTACCACGTCGGACAGTTTGGTGATGGTGGTGACGGAGGACTGTGCAGCCTGGGCAAGTCTCTCCTGGCTGGCCCCGGCACCAGACACCAGCAGCTTGGTGTCCTCCACAAGCGCCTTGGCTGTCTTTAGGATGTGCTCTCTGGGAGGGGCACCATGGGACACACCATTAATACAGTTATTTATGTAATATCAACCAATCACTGTTTATAGCTGTTTATGTAATACCAACCACTGTTTATAGCTGTTTATGTAATATCAATCACTGTTTATAGCTGTTTATGTAATACCAACCACTGTTTATAGCTGTTTATGTAATACCAACCAATCACTGTTTATAGCTGTTTATGTAATACCAACCACTGTTTATAGCTGTTTATGTAATACCAACCACTGTTTATAGCGGTTTATGTAATACCAACCAATCACTGTTTATAGCTGTTTATGTAATAACAACCAATCACTGTTTATAGCTGTTTATGTAATACCAACCAATCACTGTTTATAGCTGTTTATGTAATACCAATCACTATTTATAGCTGTTTATGTAATACCAATCACTATTTATAGCTGTTTATGTAATACCAATCACTGTTTATAGCTGTTTATGTAATACCAATCACTATTTATAGCTGTTTATGTAATACCAATCACTGTTTATAGCTGTTTATGTAATACCAATCACTGTTTATAGCTGTTTATGTAATACCAATCACTGTTTATAGCTGTTTATGTAATACCAATCACTGTTTATAGCTGTTTATGTAATACCAATCACTGTTTATAGCTGTTTATGTAATACCAATCACTGTTTATAGCTGTTTATGTAATACCAATCACTGTTTATAGCTGTTTATGTAATACCAATCACTGTTTATAGCTGTTTATGTAATACCAATCACTGTTTATAGCTGTTTATGTGCAGTGATGTGCATGATAGGGCTGGGACGATACCACACTCGTTAGTATCGTGGCAAGGAAACAAAACACAAAGCAGATTTAACTTCTTTAGGAAAACAGCCCTACTGTTGGAAACAAACACCATTATCTTGACATGCAGAGTCAAAGCAAACAATACTTTACATACAGCAGGTTAAAGGACCAAAGAGTTGGATCTGCTTCGTGTTCTCATTTGTGCCATGGAAAAAATATTGCGATGCTGGTACTGTCCCGGCCCTAGTGTAGAATAGTTAATATTGTGTTCTGGATAATGAAGAAATGTGTTCTATGGGTGAGTATGCAAATAACAGACAAAAATAAAGAAAGTTCAATCAAATATTGTATAAAATAAGTATCTACATTCTACTCTGTATATTCACACATATAATGAAAAGACAGACCTTTTAAAATGACGATTAACCCCCTTTTACCCTCCCAAGCCCCACAGTTAATAACCCCAGCATTAAATATTATACCAGGCTACCATAGTTAATAACCCCAGCATTAAATATTATACCAAGCTACCATAGTTAATAACCCCAGCATAAAATATTATACCAGGCTACCATAGTTAATAACCCCAGCATTAAATATTATACCAGGCTACCATAGTTAATAACCCCAGCATTAAATATTATACCCGGCTACCATAGTTAATAACCCCAGCATAAAATATTATACCAGGCTACCATAGTTAATAACCCCAGCATAAAATATTATACCCGGCTACCATAGTTAATAACCCCAGCATAAAATATTATACCAGGCTACCATAGTTAACAACCCCAGCATAAAATATTATACCAGGCTACCGGACAGTACCTGTGGTCAGCGAAGGTTTCAGAGTTCTCACGGTTGAGCGTGCCGGCGGTGGCGAACATGATGGTGGTGTCCAGGTCGGCGATGATGCCCGACACGGCACTGGCCGCTGTGATGCAGGCCTGGGTGCCACGGTTACCAGCCTGAAGGGCCGCCAGCACGTGAGACACCTGACGGAGAGAAGAGAGGCAATGTTATGAATATATGGTTACATCATAATGTTGCATCAACCAAGATTGAATGTCTCCAACTCTGACACGCTCCAACTGTAATTTATTAAGATCCAGACAAAACAGACAACATTTAAATTCCACTCCGGGTGTTCTTAAACCCAGGAAACAGTCTATTTCCAACTTTGTCCTGGCAAGGTCACAATGTAGCATTGTTGAAGGCATCAACAATCAAAACAGACAGATACCAAGGCTTTCCTTTGGGTTCTCAGGGGCTACAACGATCTCTCCTATGTTACCTCAAATAACTTTATTGTTCCTGTGAGGGAAAATCTTGTCTGGAGGGGTTTATAAAACATCAAAACACAGTAGGCCTAAATAACAAACAGAGGACAGGACAAATACAAAATGTTAAAAAAATTAAAAAAAGCAGCTACCTACATGTAGGTCGGAAGAAATACAGAAAAGGTCATTTTGTCTCACCTTCTCGGAGACCTTGCGTGCGCTCTCGATCAGCTCCTTCTTGGTGAAGGAGTCGTTGGGGCTACACTGCAGCGCTCCGGCCTTAGTCACCAGCCCAGTGCAGTTGAAGCCTAGTTCCCCAACCTGCTTCTTGATGTGGGAACCAATCTGGACAAGGACAGAGTTGGGACTCTTTAGAATTGCTCTTTTTCATTGCAATATCATTCAGTATTGTACTTTGAAAACATTTTGGTCATTAAGCTATACCCTCTTATCCAGAGCAACTGACAGTCAGTGTATTTTTAACTAAGGTAGGCGAGACAACCACATATCACACAGTCACTACAAGCGAAAAACTTTCCTCAATAAAGCAGCCATCAGCAAAAGCAGTGCTCTTGTATTTGTACGTAGAATTACATATAGAATGCCACACAAAGTGAATTATAGGATCTCTATGGTATTGAATCTCTCTGTAGTATTTCTGTTTACCCAACCAAAGGATTGGGAGGAGAATTATCATGCTAATAAAACTGATTTATTTCAATGCATTATCATACTGGCATTGTGAATATGTATTAATTTCTACTTTATAGTTGGTTAAAACCTATAATGTATTCATAGATTATAGTTGGTTAAAACATATCATGTATTCATAATATTATAGTAGTCACATGAATATATCATGTTAATATAATACATATTCATTGTCATCAGATACCTCGTCGTTCTCTGCAGTGATGGCAGCGTATTTGGCCTCGGTGGCCAGCTCTCCAAACTCATTAGTTAGCTCGCTGGCCAGACCTCCCAGGTCATCTGGGTTGGTGTTGGACTTAGTCACCTGAAAACAAGACAAAGCATTTTGTCTAATGATCTTTCATTATACCCCCGGGGGAAGATAATGTTATGTATGAAAAACAAGATTTCTCTAGCAGAAATATAACCATTACACAACTATCATTTCATAGGAAGCGTATGTCATTCATGGTTTGATAACATCCAAATACTGAAACCAAATCATACAGCCCCCGCAGTTCTACACAAAAACTCACAACCCCCCCACAACCAACTACTTACCCACATACAAACTCACAACCCCCCCAACCAACTACTTACCCACATACAAACTCACAACCCCCCCAACCAACTACTCACCCACATACAAACTCACAACCCCCCCAACCAACTACTCACCCACATACAAACTCACAACCCCCCCAACCAACTACTTACCCACATACAAACTCACAACCCCCCAACCAACTACTTACCCACATACAAACTCACAACCCCCCACAACCAACTACTTACCCACATACAAACTCACAACCCCCCACAACCAACTACTTACCCACATACAAACTCACAGCCCCCCACAACCAACTACTCACCCACATACAAACTCACAACCCCCACAACCAACTACTTACCCACATACAAACTCACAACCCCCCAACCAACTACTTACCCACATACAAACTCACAACCCCCAACCAACTACTTACCCACATACAAACTCACAACCCCCCAACCAACTACTTACCCACATACAAACTCACAACCCCCCCCACAACCAACTACTTACCCACATACAAACTCACAACCCCCCACAACCAACTACTCACCCACATACAAACTCACAACCCCCCCTAACCAAATACAATACACATACAAACTCACAACTCCCTCCCCCAACCAACTACTCACCCACATGCAAACTCCCAACCCCCCTCCAACCCTTCCTCACCATCTCCTGCACGGTGACTGCGATGGCTTTGGCCGTCTTCACCATGGTGGTCTGGTAATCCACAAAGGAGCCCTCAGGCTCGCCGGCGGGGCCCTCCTCCATCTTGTTGATGGCGGCGGTGATGGAGTCCACCATGCCGCCCAGGGCACCCGCAGCGCTGGCCGTCTCCGACAGGGTGGCGCCCAAGTCATCCACCGCCTCCTTCATCATCTGGACAGACTCTTCCAGGGCATCCTGTGTGTGGGCCACCTGGACAGACAGAGAGACAGAGGCAGACATGATCAGTGGAATGACAGAGAGACAGAGGCAGACATGATCAGTGGAATGACAGAGAGACAGAGGCAGACATGATCAGTGGAATGACAGAGAGACAGAGGCAGACATGATCAGTGGAATGACAGAGTCAGAGGCAGACATGATCAGTGGAATGACAGAGAGACAGAGGCAGACATGATCAGTGGAATGACAGAGAGACAGAGGCAGACATGATCAGTGGAATGACAGAGAGACAGAGGCAGACATGATCAGTGGACAGACATAATCAGTGTACAGACAGAGAGACAGAGGCAGACATGATCAGTGGACAGACAGAGAGACAGAGGCAGACATGATCAGTGGAATGACAGAGAGACAGAGGCAGACATGATCAGTGGAATGACAGAGAGACAGAGGCAGACATGATCAGTGGAATGACAGAGAGACAGAGGCAGACATGATCAGTGGAATGACAGAGAGACAGAGGCAGACATGATCAGTGGAATGACAGAGAGACAGAGGCAGACATGATCAGTGGAATGACAGAGAGACAGAGGCAGACATGATCAGTGGAATGACAGAGAGACAGAGGCAGACATGATCAGTGGAATGACAGAGTCAGAGGCAGACATGATCAGTGGAATGACAGAGAGACAGAGGCAGACATGATCAGTGGAATGACAGAGAGACAGAGGCAGACATGATCAGTGGAATGACAGAGAGACAGAGGCAGACATGATCAGTGGAATGACAGAGAGACAGAGGCAGACATGATCAGTGGAATGACAGAGAGACAGAGGCAGACATGATCAGTGGAATGACAGAGAGACAGAGGCAGACATGATCAGTGGAATGACAGAGTCAGAGGCAGACATGATCAGTGGAATGACAGAGAGACAGAGGCAGACATGATCAGTGGAATGACAGAGAGACAGAGGCAGACATGATCAGTGGAATGACAGAGAGACAGAGGCAGACATGATCAGTGGAATGACAGAGAGACAGAGGCAGACATGATCAGTGGAATGACAGAGAGACAGAGGCAGACATGATCAGTGGAATGACAGAGAGACAGAGGCAGACATGATCAGTGGAATGACAGAGTCAGAGGCAGACATGATCAGTGGAATGACAGAGAGACAGAGGCAGACATGATCAGTGGAATGACAGAGAGACAGAGGCAGACATGATCAGTGGAATGACAGAGAGACAGAGGCAGACATGATCAGTGGAATGACAGAGAGACAGAGGCAGACATGATCAGTGGAATGACAGAGAGACAGAGGCAGACATGATCAGTGGAATGACAGAGAGACAGAGGCAGACATGATCAGTGGAATGACAGAGAGACAGAGGCAGACATGATCAGTGGAATGACAGAGAGACAGAGGCAGACATGATCAGTGGAATGACAGAGAGACAGAGGCAGACATGATCAGTGGAATGACAGAGAGACAGAGGCAGACATGATCAGTGGAATGACAGAGAGACAGAGGCAGACATGATCAGTGGAATGACAGAGACAGAGGCAGACATGATCAGTGGAATGACAGAGAACAGAGGCAGACATGATCAGTGGAATGACAGAGAGACAGAGGCAGACATGATCAGTTGAATGACAGAGAGACAGAGGCAGACATGATCAGTGGAATGACAGAGAGACAGAGGCAGACATGATCAGTGGAATGACAGAGAGACAGAGGCAGACATGATCAGTGGAATGACAGAGAGACAGAGGCAGACATGATCAGTGGAATGACAGAGAGACAGAGGCAGACATGATCAGTGGAATGACAGAGAGACCGACATGATCAGTGGGATGACAGAGAGAGGCAGACATGATCAGTGGAATGACAGAGAGACAGAAGCAGACATGATCAGTGGGATGACAGAGAGACAGAGGCAGACATGATCAGTAGAGAGACATAATCAGTGTACAGACAGAGAGACAGAGGCAGACATGATCAGTGGACTGACAGAGAGACAGAGGCAGACATGATCAGTAGAGAGACATAATCAGTGTACAGACAGAGAGACAGAGGCAGACATGACCAGTGGACTGACAGAGAGAGCAGACATGATCAGTGGACAGACAGAGAGACAGACATGTTCAGTGGACTGACAGAGAGACAGAGGCAGACATGATCAGTAGAGAGACATAATCAGTGTACAGACAGAGAGACAGAGGCAGACATGATCAGGGGACAGACAGAGAGACCGACATGATCAGTGGACATGACAGAGAGACAGAGGCAGACATGATCAGTGGGATGTCGTACACATCAAACCATAGCTGGGCCTCTGGCAGATATATTTATATTGGCTGTTACTCAGGCCTAGACAGTACCTAGCTATGTCACCGCATTAGGAATAGACCTAGACAGTACCTAGCTATGTCACTGCATTAGGAATAGACCTAGACAGTACCTAGCTATGTCACTGCATTAGGAATAGACCTACACAGTACCTAGCTATGTCACTGCATTAGGAATAGACCTACACAGTACCTAGCTATGTCACTGCATTAGGAATAGACCTACACAGTACCTAGCTATGTCACCGCATTAGGAATAGACCTAGACAGTACCTAGCTATGTCACTGCATTAGGAATAGACCTACACAGTACCTAGCTATGTCACTGCATTAGGAATAGACCTAGACAGTACCTAGCTATGTCACTATATTAGGAATAGACCTAGACAGTACCTAGCTATGTCACTGCATTAGGAATAGACCTAGACAGTACCTAGCTATGTCACTGCATTAGGAATAGACCTAGACAGTACCTAGCTATGTCACTGCATTAGGAATAGACCTAGACAGTACCTAGCTATGTCACTGCATTAGGAATAGACCAAGACAGTACCTAGCTATGTCACTGCATTAGGAATAGACCTAGACAGTACCTAGCTATGTCACTGCATTAGGAATAGACCTACACAGTACCTAGCTATGTCACTGCATTAGGAATAGACCTAGACAGTACCTAGCTATGTCACTGCATTAGGAATAGACCAACACAGTACCTAGCTATGTCACTGCATTAGGAATAGACCTAGACAGTACCTAGCTATGTCACTGCATTAGGAATAGACCAACACAGTACCTAGCTATGTCACTGCATTAGGAATAGACCTAGACAGTACCTAGCTATGTCACTGCATTAGGAATAGACCTAGACAGTACCTAGCTATGTCACTGCATTAGGAATAGACCTAGACAGTACCTAGCTATGTCACTGCATTAGGAATAGACCTAGACAGTACCTAGCTATGTCACCGCATTAGGAATAGACCTAGACAGTACCTAGCTATGTCACTGCATTAGGAATAGACCTAGACAGTACCTAGCTATGTCACTGCATTAGGAATAGACCTAGACAGTACCTAGCTATGTCACTGCATTAGGAATAGACCTAGACAGTACCTAGCTATGTCACCGCATTAGGAATAGACCTAGACAGTACCTAGCTATGTCACTGCATTAGGAATAGACCTAGACAGTACCTAGCTATGTCACTGCATTAGGAATAGACCTAGACAGTACCTAGCTATGTCACCACATTAGGAATAGACCTAGACAGTACCTATTTAAGTCACTGCATTAGGAATAGACCAAGACAGTACCTAGCTATGTCACTGCATTAGGAATAGACCTAGACAGTACCTAGCTATGTCACTGCATTAGGAATAGACCTAGACAGTACCTAGCTATGTCACTGCATTAGGAATAGACCTAGACAGTACCTAGCTATGTCACTGCATTAGGAATAGACCTAGACAGTACCTAGCTATGTCACTGCATTAGGAATAGACCTAGACAGTACCTAGCTATGTCACTGCATTAGGAATAGACTTAGACAGTACCTAGCTATGTCACTGCATTAGGAATAGACCTAGACAGTACCTAGCTATGTCACTGCATTAGGAATAGACCTACACAGTACCTAGCTATGTCATTTCATTAGGAATAGACCTAGACAGTACCTAGCTATGTCACTGCATTAGGAATAGACCTAGACAGTACCTAGCTATGTCACTGCATTAGGAATAGACCAACACAGTACCTAGCTATGTCACTGCATTAGGAATAGACCTAGACAGTACCTAGCTATGTCACCATATTAGGAATAGACCTAGACCCTACCTATTTAAGTCACTGCATTAGGAATAGACCAAGACAGTACATAGCTATGTCACTGCATTAGGAATAGACCTAGACAGTACCTAGCTATGTCACTGCATTAGGAATAGACCTAGACAGTACATAGCTATGTCACTGCATTAGGAATAGACCTAGACAGTACCTAGCTATGTCACTGCATTAGGAATAGACCTAGACAGTACCTAGCTATGTCACTGCATTAGGAATAGACCTAGACAGTACCTAGCTATGTCACTGCATTAGGAATAGACCTAGACAGTACCTAGCTATGTCACCGCATTAGGAATAGACCTAGACAGTACCTAGCTATGTCACTGCATTAGGAATAGACCTAGACAGTACCTAGCTATGTCACTGCATTAGGAATAGACATAGACAGTACCTATCTATGTCACTGCATTAGGAATAGACCAACACAGTACCTAGCTATGTCACTGCATTAGGAATAGACCTAGACAGTACCTAGCTATGTCACTGCATTAGGAATAGACCTAGACAGTACCTAGCTATGTCACCGCATTAGGAATAGACCTAGACAGTACCTAGCTATGTCACTGCATTAGGAATAGACCAGACAGTACCTAGCTATGTCACTGCATTAGGAATAGACTTAGACAGTACCTAGCTATGTCACTGCATTAGGAATAGACCTAGACAGTACCTAGCTATGTCACTGCATTAGGAATAGACCTACACAGTACCTAGCTATGTCAATCATTAGGAATAGACCTAGACAGTACCTAGCTATGTCACTGCATTAGGAATAGACCTAGACAGTACCTAGCTATGTCACTGCATTAGGAATAGACCAACACAGTACCTAGCTATGTCACTGCATTAGGAATAGACCTACACAGTACCTAGCTATGTCACTGCATTAGGAATAGACCAACACAGTACCTAGCTATGTCACCGCATTAGGAATAGACCTAGACAGTACCTAGCTATGTCACTGCATTAGGAATAGACCTACACAGTACCTAGCTATGTCATTTCATTAGGAATAGACCAACACAGTACCTAGCTATGTCACTGCATTAGGAATAGACCAACACAGTACCTAGCTATGTCACTGCATTAGGAATAGACCTACACAGTACCTAGCTATGTCACTGCATTATAAACCATAATACTGCCATTAACACCGATGATATGGATGCTGCTCTGCTGTCCCTGATCAGACCTGAGTTAAATGTATATGATATGTCATTTAGAAGACGCTTTTATCCAAAGCGACTTACAGTCATGCGTGCATACATATTTTTTTTTACGTACGGGTGGTCCCAGGAATCGAACCCACTATCCTGCCGTTGCAAGCGCCATGCTCTACCAACTGAGCTACAGAGGACCACACAATACATAATGTCAAATACTTTCAAATACATGAAAGCTGGAATAGATGATTTTTCCATGAGTGTGATAAAACAGACCTTGGGGTTTCCTCCGGCCCCCTTGGCCGTGTAGAGCATCTGTAGAGCTGACTCGTACAGTATAGTATGGTATATAGTATAGTAGAGTACAACATAGTGATAAAACAGACCTTGGGGTTTCCTCCGGCCCCCTTGGCCGTGTAGAGCTGACTCGTACAGTATAGTATGGTATATAGTATAGTAGAGCACAACATAGTGATAAAACAGACCTTGGGGTTTCCTCCAGCCTCCTTGGCCGTGTAGAGCATCTGTAGAGCTGACTCTGTCAGCGTCTTGGTCTGGTCCAGCACCGCCATCTGCTGTTGGCTGCTCTGAATCTTACTGGCCGTGCCGATGGCCGCCATGATGAGGGGCTCAAAGTAGCTCACCATCTGAGACACCTGAGGAGGACGGAGAGAGAGGGGGAGAGAGAGGGGGAGAGGAGAGAGAGAGAGAGAGAAAGAAAGAGCGAGAGAAATCAGACAGGGAGTGTGTACTTTGTACTCCTGGACAAGGACCAATTGTTGTTGGGATATGTTCTATTTTATCACATTGCTGTATGTTTTTGTCAGACTCCAGCCAGCTGCACCAAGCCTTTGTACCAAAGTAAAGTAGATACAAATTCACTGGATATGACGGTATAAATACAACCTTTGAAGGCTTTTTATGATAGAAAAAAAGCTTAGCATGAGACAAAAAAGCTTAGTATGTTTGGATAGTAAATCTGTAATTGCCTGAATTAGACTGTAAGGTATAAAGCCAGACAGATGTGGATAATGTGAATAGGCCAAGGGGGGTCTCTTACCTTGTGTCCCAGATGGGAGGCCTCAGAACGGGCTGCGATGGCCACCGGCTCTATCAGATTGCTGATCTCCTGGACCGAAGCTGCAAGCTGCTCATGCAGAGCCTGAGACACACACAAACACCATGGTAATGACACACACACACACACACACACACACACACACACACACACACACATGGTAATCACACACACACACACACACCATGGTAATGACACACACACACACACACACACACCATGGTAATGACACACACACACACACACACCATGGTAATGACACACACACACACACACACACACACACACACACACACACACACACACACACACACACACACACACACACACACACACACCATGGTAATGACAGAGACAAGCACAGTGCTCCATTATTTGACTAAACACATTACAGTTCTTATCTAATGACATTTTTACACCATTTTTTCCCAAAATTGTTTTTAGAAGCAAATACACAAACAAATAGATGAACAGGAAAACGCTACATATGGTATGGTAGGGTATGGTAGGGTAGGGTAGGGTAGGGTAGGGTAGGGTATGGTAGGGGGTAGGGTAGGGTAGGGTAGGGTAGGGTAGGGTAGGGTATGGTAGGGTAGGGTATGGTAGGGTATGGTAGGGTAGGGTAGGGTAGGGTATGGTAGGGTAGGGTATGAGGGTAGTGGTAGGGGTAGGGTATGGTAGGGTAGTAGGGCAGGGTGGCAGGTGGGGTCAGGGCATGGGTAGGGCAGGGTGAGGGTAGGCATGGTAGGGTATGGTAGGGGGAGGGTGGTAGGGTAGCAGGGCAGGGTATGGTAGGGCAGGGTAGGGTATGGTAGGGTAGGGATGGGTAGGGTAGGGTAGGGCAGGGTATGGTAGGGCATGGTAGGGTATGGTAGGGAGGGTATGGTAGGGCAGGGTAGGGGCAGGGTGGTAGGGTAGGGTATGGTAGGGGTGGTGAGGGTATGGTAGGGTAGGATGGTAGGGTATGGTAGGGTGGTAGGGTATGGTAGGGTAGGGCTATGGTACGGTTGAGTAGGGTAGGGGTATGGTTGGGTAGGGTGGTAGGGTAGAGTGGTAGGGTAGGGTATGGTAGGGTATGGTAGGGTAGGGTATGGTAGGGTAGGGTAGGGTAGGGTATGGTAGGGTAGGGTATGGTAGGGTAGGGTATGGTAGGGTAGGGTATGGTAGGGTATGGTAGGGTAGGGTATGGTAGGGTATGGTAGGGTATAGCCATGTACACATATGTATGCTCTTGGTTTTATGGGAGTGTACACACACACACTTCACAGGAAACATTAGACAGACACACACAGACAGACAAGACACAGACAGAAAAACCGCCAAACAGAGGGACAGACAGACAAGACACAGACAGAAAAACACACCTCCTGGGAGATGTCCTCTCTTGGGGTGAGCTGCTGGCTGATGGCTGCCAGGGAGGCCTGGTCCACCTCCCGAATACAGTTGTTGAGCACCTCGATGGCCTCGTCACACTCCCTCTGGCCTGGGGCTTTGTCTCTGTACACACACACACAGACACACACAGTACTTGAGAAATGGTTTTGGAAAAGCCAAAATGACCAGACCTC
Organism: Coregonus clupeaformis; assembly: GCF_020615455.1. Lineage (NCBI taxonomy): Eukaryota > Metazoa > Chordata > Actinopteri > Salmoniformes > Salmonidae > Coregonus > Coregonus clupeaformis. The sequence goes on from NC_059206.1 coordinate 14,403,547, forward strand.
TTAACGCTTTGTGTTTTGAACCTTGAAAACTTGGAATTAAGATACTTTTTTCTCTCTTAGAGATTTGGCTCAATGGCTGGCTGCATTAATATATTTAACAATTAAACACCAACACAGTGAGTAGCTTTACACCAGTAACCTGGGAATTTTTGAAAAGTTTCCAGAATTTCTCAACCGTACCCACAAGATAATTCTACTGCTTTCTCATGTTGACACAGTATTTTTCTCTGCTGCGGTAACTGACCATGTTAGCGGTTACCTCATGTTGACACAGTATCTATCTCTGCTGTGGTACCTGACCATGTTAGCGGTTACCTCATGTTGACACAGTATCTTTCTCTGCTGCGGTAACTGACCATGTTAGCGGTTACCTCATGTTGACACAGTATCTATCTCTGCTGCGGTAACTGACCATGTTAGCGGTTACCTCATGTTGACACAGTATCTATCTCTGCTGCGGTAACTGACCATGTTAGCGGTTACCTCATGTTGACACAGTATCTATCTCTGCTGCGGTAACGGACCATGTCAGCGGTTACCTCATGTTGACACAGTATCTATCTCTGCTGCGGTAACTGACCATGTTAGCGGTTACCTCATGTTGACACAGTATCTATCTCTGCTGTGGTAACTGACCATGTTAGCGGTTACCTCATGTTGACACAGTATCTATCTCTCTGCTGTGGTAACTGACCATGTTAGCGGTTACCTCATGTTGACACAGTATCTATCTCTGCTGTGGTAACTGACCATGTCAGCGGTTACCTCATGTTGACACAGTATCTATCTCTGCTGTGGTAACTGACCATGTTAGCGGTTACCTCATGTTGACACAGTATCTATCTCTGCTGCGGTAACTGACCATGTCAGCGGTTACCTCATGTTGACACAGTATCTATCTCTGCTGCGGTAACTGACCATGTCAGCGGTTACCTCATGTTGACACAGTATCTATCTCTGCTGCGGTAACTGACCATGTCAGCGGTTACCTCATGTTGACACAGTATCTATCTCTGCTGCGGTACCTGACCATGTTAGCGGTTACCTCATGTTGACACAGTATCTATCTCTGCTGTGGTAACTGACCATGTCAGCGGTTACCTCATGTTGACACAGTATCTATCTCTGCTGCGGTAACTGACCATGTCAGCGGTTACCTCATGTTGACACAGTATCTATCTCTGCTGCGTAACGGACCATGTCAGCGGTTACCTCATGTTGACACAGTATCTATCTCTGCTGCGGTAACTGACCATGTCAGCGGTTACCTCATGTTGACACAGTATCTATCTCTGCTGCGGTAACTGACCATGTCAGCGGTTACCTCATGTTGACACAGTATCTATCTCTGCTGCGGTAACTGACCATGTCAGCGGTTACCTCATGTTGACACAGTATCTATCTCTGCTGCGGTAACTGACCATGTCAGCGGTTACCTCATGTTGACACAGTATCTATCTCTGCTGCGGTAACTGACCATGTCAGCGGTTACCTCATGTTGACACAGTATCTATCTCTGCTGCGGTAACTGACCATGTTAGCGGTTACCTCATGTTGACACAGTATCTATCTCTCTGCTGCGGTAACTGACCATGTTAGCGGTTACCTCATGTTGACACAGTATCTATCTCTGCTGTGGTAACTGACCATGTCAGCGGTTACCTCATGTTGGTGATAAGTTTCTTGATGGAGTCGGAAACGGTCCTGGAGTGTCCGGCCAGCACTGACCACTTGGGGGGGTCTTTGGGGTTGACAGCCAGGGAGCGAGCAGTCTGGATCAGACCTGTGGAGCTCTCTAGCATGGTCTTAGCTGCAGCCACGATGGGCTCCATCGCTGCCAGGCCCTGGGGGTTGGAACAATAGACAACATTCTGGTTTACTGTGTAACATCTGATGTTCCCATACCCGTTGTCTCCCCCACAAAAAAGTGGACAACGTAGTATCTCATGTCATCAGTATTATATCAACTAACATAAAACATTTATGGTAGATTCATCATGTTGGCTTGGCATTGAAGTGATGTGTCACATTCATCATGTAGGCTTTATCTGAATGTCTGAATCCGGCTTTATTTTCATCAGGGGAGGACAACAAGCTCAGTGGCCTTGTGGTTAGAGTTTCCACCCTGAGACTGGAAGGTTGGGGGTTCGATCCCTGGTCGAGTCATACCAAATACTTAGAAATGGGACACAATGCCTCAGCATTAAGGAGAATAATTGTGGGGTAGGCGGTGTACTTGTACATCAAGCTGCCAAAATTGGGCATTTCTGGCTACTTACTAGGAGGAAAAGTACAGGGGGACAGTGTAACCACAGAGACAGTAGGGAAGCAAGTGTTGTACCTCAGAGCTGATCTGAGCGGGCACGCTGGCGAACTCTGGGTTGGAGGCGAAGGCAGTAAGGTTATCCACAGCTTCTATCAGAGGGCCGGTGGCGGCCCTACACTTCTCTCTGTTCTGCTGGTTGAATGCTCCGTCCAGGGCCTAAGCACACACAACAGGGTTACATTCATTAGTGACACAATGCCATTCTAAAGTTAAACTGCAGTAAAAAAAAACATTTGATCCAAAGTGGATGTAACTGCACTATCAGGGACATATTTCAGAAATGTATTTATTGCATGGGTTATTGTTAGATAATTGCTAATGAACTTGGCGCATGAGTCACCGTGCCAGATTTTGTCACATTAACGATGTACCTTGCCGCAGCCCCAACCTGTACGGTACATTGAACGGTACATATCAATTCAAAAATAAGTTACTATTTACTCACTTTGATGGACTTCACCAGATTGGCTGTGCTGTTAGCCACCTCCTTAGCGGACTGTACAAACTGTCGCTTGGCAACAGGGTTGGCTGTTTTGGAGGAGGCCAGGCGACAGGCGTTGCACAGTGCTGACGTGTGCTTGGCAACGATGGTGGCGGCAGAGAGGACCTTGGGAAACAAGAGGTGGTGTCTGAAGTAGGCGGCTAAAAGACGGAAATGCGGCTTCTGTTCAGAAATATTGGTCGTCTTTGTTCACTTTGATTCTGTACACAGTGGACATATAGAAAATGGTATGCAGAGCAAGTTTAGGTTGGTTAGATGCATGGTCTGTGTGGTGTGGCATGTGAGTGAGGGAGTCAATGAGTTTGTCAGTGAGTGTACAGTTGAAGTCGGAAGTTTACATACACTTAGGTTGGAGTCCTTAAAACTCGTTTTTCAACCACTCCACAATTTTCTTGTTAACAAACTATAGTTTTGGCAAGTCGGTTAGGACATCTACTTTGTGCATGACACAAGTAATTTTTCCAACAATTGTTTACAGACAAATTATTTCACTTATAATTCACTGTATCACAATTCCAGTGGGTCAGAACTTTACATACACTAAGTTGACTGTGCCTTTAAACAGCTTGGAAAATTCCAGAAAATTGATTTAGAAGCTTCTGATAGGCTAATTGACATCATTTGAGTCAATTGGAGGTGTACCTGTGGATGTATTTCAAGGCCTACCTTCAAACTCAGTGCCTCTTTGCTTGACATCATGGGAAAATGAGAAGAAATCAGCCAAGGCCTCAGAAAAAAAATTGTAGACATCCACAAGTCTGGTTCATCCTTGGGAGCAATTTCCAAACGCCTGAATGTACCACGTTCATCTGTACAAACAATAGTACTCAAGTATAAACACCATGGGACCACGCAGCTGTCATACCGCTCAGGAAGGAGACGTGTTCTGTCTCTGTCACGCCCTGGCTCTAGGGACTCTTTTATGTTGAGCCAGGGTGTGTAGAGTCTATGTTTTGTGTTCGTTGTTTCAGTTTCTAGTTCATGTGTTTCTATGTTGGCCGGGGTGGTTCTCAATCAGAGGCAACGTGAATCAGCTGTTGCTTGTTGTCTCTGATTGGGAACCATACTTAGGCAGCCGTTTGGCGCTTGTGTTTTGTGGGATCTTGTTCCGTGTATGGTTTGTGTTTTGTTACCAAGGACTTCACGTATCGTTTTGTTGTTTTGTTCGTGTGGTGAATAATAATAAAGTATGTTCGCATTCCACGCTGCGCATTGGTCCAATCCTTTTGACGATCGCGACAGTCTCCTAGAGATGAACGTACTTCGGTGCAAAAAGTGCAAATCAATCCCAGAACAACAGCAAATGACCTTGTGAAGATGCTGGAGGAAACAGGTACAAAAGTATCTATAGCCATAGTAAAACGAGTCCTATATCGACATAACCTGAAAAGCCGCTCAGCAAGGAAGAAGCCACTGCTCCAAAACCACCATAAAAAAGCCAGACTACGGTTTGCAACTGCACATGGGGACAAAGATCGTACTTTTTGGAGAAATGTCCTCTGGTCTGATGAAACAAAAATAGAACTGTTTGGCCATAATGACCATCGTTATGTTTGGAGGAAAAAGGGGGTGGCTTGCAAGCCAAAGAACAACATCCCAACCGTGAAGCACGGGGGTGGCAGCATCATGCTGTGGGGGTGCTTCTCTGCAAGAGGGACTGGTGCACTTCACAAAATAGATGGCATCATGAGGAAGGAAAATAATGTGGATATATTGAAGCAACATCTCAAGACATCAGTCAGGAAGTTAAAGCTTGGTCGCAAATGGGTCTTCCAAATGGACAATGACCCCAAGCATACTTCCAAAGTTGTGGCGAAATGGCTTAAGGACAACAAAGTCAAGGTATTGGAGTGGCCATCACAAAGCCCTGACCTCAATACTATAGAACATTTGTGGGCAGAACTGAAAAAGCCTTTGCGAGCAAGGAGGCCTACAAACCTGACTCAGTTACACCAGCTCTGTCAGGAGGAATGGGCCAAAATTCACCCAACTTATTGTGGGAAGCTTGTGGAAGGCTACCCGAAACGTTTGACCCAAGTTAAACAATTTAAAGGCAATGCTACCAAATACTAATTGAGTGTATGTAAACTTCTGACCCACTGAGAATGTGATGAAATAAATAAAATCTGAAATAAATCATTCTCTCTACAATTATTCTGACATTTCACATTCTTAAAATAAAATGGGGATCCTAACTGACCTAAGACAGGGAATCTTTACTAGGATGAAATGTCAGGAATTGTGAAAAACTGAGTTTAAATGTATTTGGCTAAGGTGTATGTAAACTTCTGACGTCAACAGTATGAGAGTGTGCATGTGTGTTTATCAATGTACCTTGAGTAAGCGGGTGAGTGCATCCATGCAGGAGTGTTCATTCGTACGATCATATGCGCACGTGTGCTACTCAAATTATATTGAAACACCAAAGTCATCCTTCACTGCGAGGGACCGCTGACGACGTGTGTGTGTGTGTGTGTGTGTGTGTGTGTTTGTGCGCAGGCGCCTGTGTATGTGTGGTATCTACCTGGGACTGGGTGCAGGCTGGGTCCACCAGGTTCTGGCATGCCATCTGGATGGACTGGTTGGCACGGGCAAACTGGCCAGGGTCCACCAACCCTTTCTGGCCCGCGTGGCTTTTGGGGTCTGACACTGCAACCAGGTAGGCACCCTGTAAGGTCAACACAGCTCATTGGTCAGTATCACATAAAGCCAGAGAATTAGCAATGGCAATCTTGAATAGGTTTTGTCAGGCAAATGAATGATGTATGGATGGTTTTAATTAACTAAACAAGATAAACTTAACAAGTGCTGACAGGAGTTAGAACAAAAGGGGAAACGTCCATTTTTACAGAGCTAAAAAAATTACAGCAAAACATCTACGACGATGGCTGCTTTTATTCGATGATCGCTAATGTAGCAACTCTTATTGTTGACTGATAACGTTAGCATGTGAAGCACTACACAGAGCCATAACAGTGAGTTTATCAAACGGTATGCCAACAAAACATGTTACAGGTCTATTAACAGGGTTTATATCATTTTTTTACATTTACATTTTAGTCATTTAGCAGACGCTCTTATCCAGAGCGACTTACAGTTAGTGAGTGCATACATAAAAAAATAATTTAAAAAAATCATACTGGCCCCCCGTGGGAATCGAACCCACAACCCTGGCGTTGCAAGCGCCATGCTCTACCAACTGAGCTACACGGTATTCCAACAAAACATGTTACAGGTCTATTAACTGGGTTTTCCAAGATCTTCCCCATCTTTCACTTTACGCTCCTCTTGCCACTCTTTGCCATGGCAACAACATGCATTCACACACAGAAACAAACACTCAGACACAGACGCACTCAAAAACGCACACAAACACACACAGAATCAATGCATGAGCACATACGCAAACACGCACGCGCGCAAACGCACACGCGCGCAGTCAACTCTTCAACGGGCAGTACCGCAGAGCCATTGTGAATTTGTGTGAGAGAGAGCAAAATGAACATAAGCTTACTGTGATGAGTAGACTGTGTGGGAGCTGTCAGAGAGCCACATACTGAGAGACCATTTACACACGACAGGCCTCACTCACAGCCATTAGTCACCTGTGTGTGTGTGTGTGTGTGTGTGTGTGTGTGTGTGTGTGCGCGCGCGCGCTTTTGTGTCATTATATGAGAGTACGCATGTGTGCCCTACTGTATAAATGTACGCTGGTGAGTTGACAGGGAATTGACTGTTCGAAGTGACTGCCAATGCATCCCTCCATTTGATATGCACTCCTAGGTCCAGATGTTCCTAAGCTAGCATTGAATTGCCTCATTGGCTGAGAGAATAATTAGGCCGATGTATTCGAGCGTGGACCATCCAACTATGCAATGCAACGCATCCCTGTGGGCATTAGGCTGCTAGCCTGTGTCCCAAATGGCACCCTATTCTCCATGTAGTGCACTACCTCGGGCCAGGACCCATAGGGTATATAGGGTCCAATTTTGGACACACTCCTGGTCTGCTGGACTGGAAGGTGGTTTACCTGGGCAGCTGCTTCAGTAAGGCCACACAGGGCTTTAGAGCCAGAGCTGACCGAGTCCCCAAACTCAGGCAGATTGCTGTTCTTAGCGTTGTGGGAGATTCCAGCCATGGCTTCCCCCAGGACCTGCAGGACACAAGGCAAATAGATTTAAAATAGTAGGAAGGGAAGGAGGGAAGGACGTAGGGAGGGAAGGAGGGAGGGAGGGAGGGAGGGAAGTAGGGAAGGAGGGAAGTAGGGAGGGAAGGAGAGAGGGAAGTAGGAAGGGAAGGAGGGAGGGAAGTAGGGAAGGAGGGAGGGAAGGAGGGAGGGATGTAGGGAGGGAAGTAGGGAGGGAAGTAGGGAAGGAGGGAGGGAAGTAGGGAAGGATGGAGGGAGGGAGAGAAGTAGGGAGGAAGGAGGGAAGTAGGGAGGAGGGAGGGAAGGAGGGAGGGAGGGAAGTAGGGAGGGAAGTAGGGAGGAAAGGAGGGAGGGAGGGAAGGAAGGAGGGAAGTAGGGAGGGAAGGAGGGAGGGAAGTAGGGAGGAAAGGAGGGAGGGAGGGAGGGAGGGAGGAGGGAGGGAGGGAGGGAGGGAGGGAGGGAGGGAGGGAGGGAGGGAGGGAAGTAGGGAGGGAGGGAGGGAAGGAGGGAGGGAAGGAGGGAAGTAGGGAGGGAAGGAGAAAGAAAGGAAAGGTGGAAGGAATTAAATGATATTTATCAAGGAGGTCTCTAGTCTATTGTTTACCTTGGAGTTCTCCATGACACTGTCGATGCAGTCAAAGTAGGAGAGGTCACTGACAGCCTCAGTGGGGTTCTCAAGCAAACCCCGAACAGTCTGGAGAGACATGGTGCACAGGTTAGAAACAAACAACCCACACAGTCACATACAGAACACATAGGCTACTATACATGGACACGCCCCACATATACACTACCAGTCAAAGGTTTGGACACACCTACTCATTCAAGGGTTTTTCTTTATTTGTTACTATCTTCTACATTGTAGAATAATAGTGAAGACATCAAAACTATGAAATAACACATATGGAATCTTGTAGTAAACAAAAAAGTGTTAAACAAATAAAAATATGCCAATAGAGATAATTTCAAGTCTATGACCAAATAAATAAAAAAACATCAGAAATGCATAAAGATATTGATATTCATACATCAATATGTTGATATATATTAATATGATATATTTCTAATATGAATATATAATAGTAGAAAACAGTAGAAAATAGTAACGTGTTCTTGACCAATCACCTCTTTAAGTACATTGAAGGGATGGTTCAGCGATATTACATATTCATATATTTGTTTCCTTACCTTGCAAACAGTCTATGGACAAGGAGGGAGTACAATCCACACTTTGGTTTGTTCATCTAGCCACAAGCCAATATGAGCTTTTTCAAAAGATAAACTATGCAAGTCAATGTCCCCCATTTAGCGCGTTTCAAATTCCATGCCGAAATCATTTAAAAATAACTTCAAATCAAGTCACTGAGCAACAAAATATTTTGATGAGATAACTGAAGGAGGGGTGAGAGGAAGAACAGTAGTCTGTAATGAATATGTATAAATAAGCCATTTTAAATCATAAATGTAAATTTAAATACACCATTTTACTGAACTATATCTTTAATATCCACCTACAGAATACAACACGCAGTAATACAGTACATAATGTACCTATCACCACAAGTCCCATCCCAGTAGTACAATAACACACTCTCCCAGCCTTAGCAACCGCTCACTCCACAGCGCTCACATATACCAACAACTGAATCAGTCATCCGACAAACTGTTCAGAGATTGAAAGACAAAAAACAAACAGATAACAGAAAAAGAGGAGAGAAGGGAAGAAGGGGTGTACCTCGAGCTCCCGGAGAGCGTTGTCACACTCCTTCTGGCCCGGGGCCTGCTGGGTACACATGGTGATGAGCTGGTTGATACTGTCAGTGACGGCACTGTGGACGGAGAGAGGGAGAGATTGCATGTGAGAAAACATGCAGGAGTGTGTTAGCGAAAGAGTAGCAGCAAGGGTGTGTGTGTGTGTGTGTGTGTGTGTGTGTGTGTGTGTGTGTGTGTGTGTGTGTGTGTGTGTGTGTGTGTGTGTGTGTGTGTGTGTGAATGAGAGCACCAGCAGCTCGCTGTAAATTGCAGTTCGCCCACACACGCTACAGAGCTTTGGTGCTTAGAATCTCTACAGAGAACTGGTGTGCCGTTTTCTCATCAGAAACCGAAAGGTAGAGAGTGAAAAAGAAAAGGTAGAGACATTGAAAGAGAGAGAGAGAGAGAGAGAGAGAGAGAGAGAGAGAGAGAGAGAGAGAGAGAGAGAGAGAGAGAGAGAGAGAGAGAGAGAGAGAGAGAGAGACAGAGAGGGAGAGACAGAGAGGGAGACAGAGAGAGAGAGAGAGAGAGAGAGACAGAGAGACAGAGAGAGAGAGAGAGACAGAGAGAGAGAGAGAGAGAGAGACGGAGAGAGAGAGAGAGACAGAGAGAGACAGAGAGAGACAGACAGAGAGAGACAGAGAGAGACAGAGAGAGAGAGAGAGAGAGAGAGACAGAGAGAGACAGAGACAGAGAGAGAGACAGAGAGAGAGACAGAGAGAGAGACAGAGAGAGAGAGAGAGAAAATGGGAAGGAGAGCAAGGGAAAGTAAGTTGGACAGTGTGAATAAAAAGAACCGAAGCGAGAGCGTGAAGGAGGAGGGAGAGGAAGAACAGGGAACGAGAGAGTGAAGGAGGAGGGAGAATGAGAGAGGCAAAGGAGCGAAAGAAGCCAGACAAAAGAATGTAGCAGCCCACACTAAAGTCTAAAGTGGTGCCTTTAGAAAAATAGAGAAGTGTTCAATCAAAGCCTGTCATGTCTTTTCCTTGAGTCTCATAACGGAGTAGAGTGAAGTTGCCCCCTAGATGCTGATTTTAGGTCAGCTTTTCATTTTCTCCATTAAGGGTTAAGGTTAGGATTGGGGGAGGGGAAGCTGATCCTAGATCTGTCCCCTAGGGGAAACTTCACCACGGAGCTCTTGTAATCGAGGGAGGTGGCTCCCGTCATCATGACATCCAACTGGGAGAGGAGTGTCACGTTTAACTTTTCATTCAAACTAAACCGCTACTGACAGTTTGTTATATAACCCTGCTCTTTCTAACGCACCTACGGACACACGAGTGTATGAAGACGTGCATACAAGAATGTGACTATTGTAACGTGCGTGTGTGTGTGTGAAAGACAGGGAGAATGATCAGAGCTGTGTATAATGTATATGAGAGCGGGTGGTGTGTGTCACTCTGTTTGTGTGTGTGTGCGTGCGCATGCAGTGTGTATGCTAACAAGTACTTGAATAACGTGGAATGGAACATGTTAACAATTAGCACGGAGCACCATGAGAGGGTAACACATTTCGCTATTCAAATTGTGAAATTGAAAAGATCCCCATTGAAAATGACAGGACATTTCCAGTTCAAAACTGGAATTTCAATGAATGCCTGAATTGATTTCATTAGAATACAGTTGAAAGTAGAACTGAACCCAAGCCTGGTATCTCTAGGTAACTGCACTGTGGATGCTTTGATGGCTGTGGAAAAGTGGGGGCAGATCTACTACCATACTTACCGAGCGGCAGCTGCAAGTTGGTTCTTGAGGTTGGGGGAGTTGGGGTCAGTGGACAGGACTTTGGCGGCGAGCAGCAGCTTACTGGACGACATGGAGATGGTCTTGAGGTTGGACACCACCTGCGTCTGATTCTCCTTGTTCTGAACGGAGAGCAGAGAGGAAGTAAAGGGTTCCATTCAGAGGACGACCTGCGTGGCACTGAGGGGAGGTTCTCTCAGTCATTCACGCACATATGAAGTTAGTAACATATGACACACACAAGCATAGAAAGCAAAACGATATATCTACCACTAATCAAACGTTGGCTGATAAAGAATGAATTTCATGCCTAAAATAGTGTATTTCATGCTGATAAGAGTGAATTGCGTGCATATATCTGAAGGTACGTCCCGTCCTCCTCTCTCCTACACATACACTTAACAAAACATATGACCACTGCATCCTACACAATGAAATTCGCTACACAACATCACTCAACCTGAACAACACATCACAACGCAATAGATATCATTTCTTCCGTGTCCTTCTCTGACCTGTGACTGGCCGGCCATGTCCACGCCGGCCTCCAGGAACTCTCCGAAGTCATGGCCGAACTTGCCAGTGGCCCTGGCCAGGTCCTGGGTGGTGCCTCTGGACGACTGGACCAGCTCATTGGCTGACTGGTTGAGACCGGCTGCAGCCTGGTTCAGGTTGACCTGCGCCTCCTGGAAACTCTTCCCACTGGGCGGGAACTGGAGAAGAGAGGGAGTGGGGGGGATAAATTAAGAGAATGAGAAGTAATGGTAGAAAACTAAAAGTAGTCCTAAAACATCAGAACGACGTTACCAACTATTTTGGTTTTGGTGTGATTTTCTACTCACAGAATTGGCCAATAGTTTCTTGCTGGCCTCTCCGACTGTTCTAATGGCGTTGTCCACATCTCTCTGTCCAGGCAGGCAGTTCACACTCCTGTTCAGGGACTGGGATACAGCCTTGGCCACCTATATACACACACAAACACATTCAATATAAGCATTTTTTTAGGTGGATATGATGTTTCCTAAGGTCTTTCATGGAAGCACACTCTTGATTGTGACTGTTGACGGGCTTCCATTCTAATAGTGAGCTCTTTGCGTATTGGCAACAAATATCCAAGTGTATAAACCTGACAGACTGTGTCTCTGACTGACCTGTGCCAGTCTCTGTTGGCTGTCGGGGTCTCCCGGCTTGGCAATGGCTCTCTTGGTCTCCTCGATCAGATTGGCCGACTTGTCCATGACGTCACCAGCGCAGTCCAGCATGGCGTTGCGGGCCTGTGGGTCGGCAGTCGTCGCGGCAACCCCACGGGCGGCCGAGGCCAGAGATCGCAGTGCCTGAGCCACGTCTCTGGCTGCCATACCTGAGAGAGAGTGAGCGAGAGCGAGAGTGAGAGAGAGATCAAGAAATAGAGATAGAGAGAGAGGGGACACAGCGTAAGTACTGTCTGTCTCCACTAGAGGGTGCTCCTGAGTCGTCTTCTTTCCTCCCACCAGATAAATCTTTAGGCTTTAATGCTGTCAGACACACTGTATATTATAATGCTGTCAGACACACTGTATACTATACTGAGTGCACATGGCTGAGGGCTTCATGATCCTCTTATTATCTGAGCTACATTCTTTATTATGACATACTTCAGTAAGTAACCTCTAGGCCAGGGCTCTCCAACCCTGTTGCTGGAGAGCCACTCTCCTTTAGGTTTTCAATCCAACCCCAGTTGTAACTAACCCAATTCAGCTTATCAACCAGCTAATTAATAGAATCAGGTGCATTACATTAGGGTTGGAGTGAAAACCTACAGGACGATAGCTCTCCAGGAACAGGGTTGAAGAGTACTGCTCTAGTCCAGGGTTCTCGTTGCCCTGGGTGACCAGTTTGTATACTACTGTAGCTACCTGTGTAGTTCTCGTTGCCCTGGGTGACCAGTTTGTATACTACTGTAGCTACCTGTGTAGTTCTCGTTGCCCTGGGTGGCCAGTTTGTATACTACTGTAGCTACCTGTGTAGTTCTCGTTGCCCTGGGTGACCAGTTTGTATGCTACTGTAGCTACCTGTGTAGTTATCGTTGCCCTGGGTGACCAGTTTGTATACTACTGTAGCTACCTGTGTAGTTCTCGTTGCCCTGGGTGACCAGTTTGTATACTACTGTAGCTACCTGTGTAGTTCTCGTTGCCCTGGGTGGCCAATTTGTATACTACTGTAGCTACCTGTGTAGTTCTCGTTGCCCTGGGTGACCAGTTTGTATGCTACTGTAGCTACCTGTGTAGTTCTCGTTGCCCTGGGTGACCAGTTTGTATACTTCTGTAGCTACCTGTGTAGTTCTCGTTGCCCTGGGTGACCAGTTTGTATACTACTGTAGCTACCTGTGTAGTTCTCGTTGCCCTGGGTGGCCAGTTTGTATACTACTGTAGCTACCTGTGTAGTTCTCGTTGCCCTGGGTGACCAGTTTGTATACTACTGTAGCTACCTGTGTAGTTCTCGTTGCCCTGGGTGGCCAGTTTGTATACTACTGTAGCTACCTGTGTAGTTCTCGTTGCCCTGGGTGGCCAGTTTGTATGCTACTGTAGCTACCTGTGTAGTTCTCGTTGCCCTGGGTGGCCAGTTTGTATGCTACTGTAGCTACCTGTGTAGTTCTCGTTGCCCTGGGTGGCCAGTTTGTATACTACTGTAGCTACCTGTGTAGTTCTCGTTGCCCTGGGTGACCAGTTTGTATGCTACTGTAGCTACCTGTGTAGTTCTCGTTGCCCTGGGTGACCAGTTTGTATACTACTGTAGCTACCTGTGTAGTTCCGTTGCCCTGGGTGACCAGTTTGTATACTACTGTAGCTACCTGTGTAGTTCTCGTTGCCCTGGGTGACCAGTTTGTATACTACTGTAGCTACCTGTGTAGTTCTCGTTGCCCTGGGTGACCAGTTTGTATACTACTGTAGCTACCTGTGTAGTTCTGTTGCCCTGGGTGACCAGTTTGTATACTACTGTAGCTACCTGTGTAGTTCTCGTTGCCCTGGGTGACCAGTTTGTATGCTACTGTAGCTACCTGTGTAGTTCTCGTTGCCCTGGGTGGCCAGTTTGTATGCTACTGTAGCTACCTGTGTAGTTCTCGTTGCCCTGGGTGACCAGTTTGTATACTACTGTAGCTACCTGTGTAGTTCTCGTTGCCCTGGGTGGCCAGTTTGTATACTACTGTAGCTACCTGTGTAGTTCTCGTTGCCCTGGGTGGCCAGTTTGTATACTACTGTAGCTACCTGTGTAGTTCTCGTTGCCCTGGGTGACCAGTTTGTATACTACTGTAGCTACCTGTGTAGTTATCGTTGCCCTGGGTGACCAGTTTGTATGCTACTGTAGGTACCTGTGTAGTTCTCGTTGCCCTGGGTGGCCAGTTTGTATACTACTGTAGCTACCTGTGTAGTTCTCGTTGCCCTGGGTGGCCAGTTTGTATACTACTGTAGCTACCTGTGTAGTTCTCGTTGCCCTGGGTGGCCAATTTGTATACTACTGTAGCTACCTGTGAGTTCTCGTTGCCCTGGGTGACCAGTTTGTATGCTACTGTAGCTACCTGTGTAGTTCTCGTTGCCCTGGGTGACCAGTTTGTATACTTCTGTAGCTACCTGTAGTTCTGTTGTCCTGGGTGACCAGTTTGTATACTACTGTAGCTACCTGTAGTTCGTTGCCCTGGGTGGCCAGTTTGTATACTACTGTAGCTACCTGTGTAGTTCTCGTTGCCCTGGGTGGCCAGTTTGTATACTACTGTAGCTACCTGTGTAGTTCTCGTTGCCTGGGTGACCAGTTTGTCATACTACTGTAGCTACCTGTGTAGTTCTCGTGCCCTGGGTGGCCAGTTTGTATACTACTGTAGCTACCTGTGTAGTTCTCGTTGCCCTGGGTGGCTAGTTTGTATGCTACTGTAGCTACCTGTGTAGTTCTCGTTGCCCTGGGTGGCCAGTTTGTATGCTACTGTAGCTACCTGTGTAGTTCTCGTTGCCCTGGGTGGCCAGTTTGTATGCTACTGTAGCTACCTGTGTAGTTCTCGTTGGCCCTGGGTGGCCAGTTTGTATACTACTGTAGCTACCTGTGTAGTTCGTTGCCCTGGGTGACCAGTTTGTATACTACTGTAGCTACCTGTGTAGTTCTCGTTGCCCTGGGTGGCCAGTTTGTATACTACTGTAGCTACCTGTGTAGTTCTCGTTGCCCTGGGTGGCCAGTTTGTATACTACTGTAGCTACCTGTGTAGTTCTCGTTGCCCTGGGTGACCAGTTTGTATGCTACTGTAGCTACCTGTGTAGTTCTCGTTGCCCTGGGTGACCAGTTTGTATGCTACTGTAGCTACCTGTGTAGTTCTCGTTGCCCTGGGTGACCAGTTTGTATACTTCTGTAGCTACCTGTGTAGTTCTCGTTGTCCTGGGTGACCAGTTAGTATACTACTGTAGCTACCTGTGTAGTTCTCGTTGCCCTGGGTGGCCAGTTTGTATACTACTGTAGCTACCTGTGTAGTTCTCGTTGCCCTGGGTGGCCAGTTTGTATACTACTGTAGCTACCTGTGTAGTTCTCGTTGCCCTGGGTGACCAGTTTGTATACTACTTTAGCTACCTGTGTAGTTCTCGTTGCCCTGGGTGGCCAGTTTGTATACTACTGTAGCTACCTGTGTAGTTCTCGTTGCCCTGGGTGGCCAGTTTGTATACTACTGTAGCTACCTGTGTAGTTCTCGTTGTCCCTGGGTGGCCGGTTTGTATACTACTGTAGCTACCTGTGTAGTTCTCGATTGCCCTGGGTGACCAGTTTGTATACTACTGTAGCTACCTAGTTCTCGTTGCCCTGGTGGCCAGTTTGTATACTACTGTAGCTACCTGTGTAGTTCTCGTTGCCCTGGGTGGCCAGTTTGTATACTACTGTAGCTTTAGCCAATGTATACTACTGTAGCTACATGTGTTGTCGCCCTGGGTGACCAGTTTGTATGCTACTGTAGCTACCTGTGTAGTTCTCGTTGCCCTGGGTGACCAGTTTGTATACTTCTGTAGCTACCTGTGTAGTTCTCGTTGCCCTGGGTGACCAGTTTGTATACTACTGTAGCTACCTGTGTAGTTCTCGTTGCCCTGGGTGGCCAGTTTGTATACTACTGTAGCTACCTGTGTAGTTCTCGTTGCCCTGGGTGGCCAGTTTGTATACTACTGTAGCTACCTGTGTAGTTCTCGTTGCCCTGGGTGGCCAGTTTGTATACTACTGTAGCTACCTGTGTAGTTCTCGTTGCCCTGGGTGGCCAGTTTGTATGCTACTGTAGCTACCTGTGTAGTTCTCATGCCCTGGGTCCAGTTTGTATACTACTGTAGCTACCTGTGTAGTTCTCGTTGCCCTGGGTGGCCAGTTTGTATACTACTGTAGCTACCTGTGTAGTTCTCGTTGCCCTGGGTGACCAGTTTGTATACTACTTTAGCTACCTGTGTAGTTCTCGTTGCCCTGGGTGGCCAGTTTGTATACTACTGTAGCTACCTGTGTAGTTCTTTTTGCTGTGGCCAGTTTGTATACTGTAGCTACCTGTGTAGTTCTCGTTGCCCTGGGTGGCCAGTTTGTATACTACTGTAGCTACCTGTGTAGTTCTCGTTGCCCTGGGTGACCAGTTTGTATACTCACTGTAGCTACCTGTGTAGTTCTCGTTGCCCTGGGTGGCCAGTTTGTATACTACTGTAGCTACCTGTGTAGTTCTCGTTGCCCTGGGTGACCAGTTTGTATGCTACTGTAGCTACCTGTGTAGTTCTCGTTGCCCTGGGTGACCAGTTTGTATACTACTGTAGCTACCTGTGTAGTTCTCGTTGCCCTGGGTGACCAGTTTGTATACTACTGTAGCTACCTGTGTAGTTCTCGTGTGCCCTGGGTGACCAGTTTGTATACTACTGTAGCTACCTGTGTAGTTCTCGTTGCCCTGGGTGACCAGTTTGTATACTACTGTAGCTACCTGTGTAGTTCTCGTTGCCCTGGGTGACCAGTTTGTATGCTACTGTAGCTACCTGTTAGTTCTCGTTGCCCTGGGTGGCCAGTTTGTATGCTACTGTAGCTACCTGTGTAGTTCTCGTTGCCCCTGGGTGACCAGTTTGTATACTACTGTAGCTACCTGTGTAGTTCTCGTTGCCCTGGGTGACCAGTTTGTATACTACTGTAGCTACCTGTGTAGTTCTCGTTGGCCCTGGGTGGCCAGTTTGTATACTACTGTAGCTACCTGTGTAGTTCTCGTTGCCCTGGGTGACCAGTTTGTATACTACTGTAGCTACCTGTGTAGTTCTCGCTGCCCTGGGTGGCCAGTTTGTATACTACTGTAGCAACCTGTGTAGTTCTCTTGCCCTGGGTGGCCAGTTTGTATACTACTGTAGCTACCTGTGTAGTTCTCGTTGCCCTGGGTGGCCAGTTTGTATACTACTGTAGCTACCTGTGTAGTTCTCGTTGCCCTGGGTGGCCAGTTTGTATACTACTGTAGCTACCTGTGTAGTTCTCTGCCCTGGGTGGCCAGTTTGTATGCTACTGTAGCTACCTGTGTAGTTCCTCGTTGCCCTGGGTGGCCAGTTTGTATGCTACTGTAGCTACCTGTGTAGTTCTCGTTGCCTGGGTGGCCAGTTTGTATACTACTGTAGCTACCTGTGTAGTTCTCGTTGCCCTGGGTGACCAGTTTGTATACTACTGTAGCTACCTGTGTAGTTCCTCGTTGCCCTGGGTGGCCAGTTTGTATACCACTGTAGCTACCTGTGTAGTTCTCGTTGCCCTGGGTGGCCAGTTTGTATACTACTGTAGCTACCTGTGTAGTTCTCGTTGCCCTGGGTGGCCAGTTTGTATACTACTGTAGCTACCTGTGTAGTTCTCGTTGCCCTGGTGACCAGTTTGTATACTACTGTAGCTACCTGTGTAGTTCTCGTTGCCCTGGGTGGCCAGTTTGTATGCTACTGTAGCTACCTGTTAGTTCCTAGTTGCCCTGGGTGACCAGTTTGTATGCTACTGTAGCTACCTGTGTAGTTCTCGTTGCCCTGGGTGACCAGTTTGTATGCTACTGTAGCTACCTGTGTAGTTCTCGTTGCCCTGGGTGACCAGTTTGTATACTACTGTAGCTACCTGTGTAGTTCTCGTTGCCCTGGGTGACCAGTTTGTATACTACTGTAGCTACCTGTGTAGTTCTCGTTGCCCTGGGTGACCAGTTTGTATGCTACTGTAGCTACCTGTGTAGTTCTCGTTGCCCTGGGTGACCAGTTTGTATGCTACTGTAGCTACCTGTGTAGTTCTCGTTGCCCTGGGTGACCAGTTTGTATGCTACTGTAGCTACCTGTGTAGTTCTCGTTGCCCTGGGTGGCCAGTTTGTATGCTACTGTAGCTACCTGTGTAGTTCTCGTTGCCCTGGGTGGCCAGTTTGTATACTACTGTAGCTACCTGTGTAGTTCCGTTGCCCTGGGTGGCCAGTTTGTATACTACTGTAGCTACCTGTGTAGTTCTCGTTGCCCTGGGTGACCAGTTTGTATACTACTGTAGCTACCTGTGTAGTTCTCGTTGCCCTGGGTGACCAGTTTGTATACTACTGTAGCTACCGGTAGTTCTCGTTGCCCTGGGTGGCCAGTTTGTATACTACTGTAGCTACCTGTGTAGTTCTCGTTGCCCTGGGTGACCAGTTTGTATACTACTGTAGCTACCTGTGTAGTTCTGTTGCCCTGGGTGGCCAGTTTGTATACTACTGTAGCTACCTGTGTAGTTCTCGTTGCCCTGGGTGGCCAGTTTGTATACTACTGTAGCTACCTGTGTAGTTCTCGTTGCCCTGGGTGGCCAGTTTGTATACTACTGTAGCTACCTGTGTAGTTCCTCGCTGCCCTGGGTGGCCAGTTTGTATGCTACTGTAGCTACCTGTGTAGTTCTCGTTGCCCTGGGTGACCAGTTTGTATGCTACTGTAGCTACCTGTGTAGTTCTCGTTGCCCTGGGTGACCAGTTTGTATACTTCTGTAGCTACCTGTGTAGTTCTCGTTGTCCTGGGTGACCAGTTTGTATACTACTGTAGCTACCTGTGTAGTTCTCGTTGCCCTGGGTGGCCAGTTTGTATACTACTGTAGCTACCTGTGTAGTTCTCGTTGCCCTGGGTGACCAGTTTGTATACTACTGTAGCTACCTGTGTAGTTCTCGTTGCCCTGGGTGACCAGTTTGTATACTACTGTAGCTACCTGTGTAGTTCTCGTTGCCCTGGGTGGCCAGTTTGTATACTACTGTAGCTACCTGTGTAGTTCTCGTTGCCCTGGGTGGCCAGTTTGTATACTACTGTAGCTACCTGTGTAGTTCTCGTTGCCCTGGGTGGCCAGTTTGTATACTACTGTAGCTACCTGTGTAGTTCTCGTTGCCCTGGGTGGCCAGTTTGTATGCTACTGTAGCTACCTGTGTAGTTCTCGTTGCCCTGGGTGGCCAGTTTGTATGCTACTGTAGCTACCTGTGTAGTTCTCGTTGCCCTGGGTGGCCAGTTTGTATACTACTGTAGCTACCTGTGTAGTTCTCGTTGCCCTGGGTGACCAGTTTGTATACTACTTTAGCTACCTGTGTAGTTCTCGTTGCCCTGGGTGGCCAGTTTGTATACTACTGTAGCTACCTGTGTAGTTCTCGTTGCCCTGGGTGGCCAGTTTGTATACTACTGTAGCTACCTGTGTAGTTCTCGTTGCCCTGGGTGGCCAGTTTGTATACTACTGTAGCTACCTGTGTAGTTCTCGTTGCCCTGGGTGGCCAGTTTGTATACTACCGTAGCTACCTGTGTAGTTCTCGTTGCCCTGGGTGACCAGTTTGTATGCTACTGTAGCTACCTGTGTAGTTCTCGTTGCCCCTGGGTGGCCAGTTTGTATGCTACTGTAGCTACCTGTGTAGTTCTCGTTGCCCTGGGTGACCAGTTTGTATGCTACTGTAGCTACCTGTGTAGTTCTCGTTGCCCTGGGTGACCAGTTTGTATACTACTGTAGCTACCTGTGTAGTTCTCGTCCCTGGGTGACCAGTTTGTATACTACTGTAGCTACCTGTGTAGTTCTCCAGTTGCCCTGGGTGACCAGTTTGTATACTACTGTAGCTACCTGTGTAGTTCCGTTGCCCTGGGTGACCAGTTTGTATGCTACTGTAGCTACCTGTGTAGTTCTCGTGCCCTGGGTGGCCAGTTTGTATGCTACTGTAGCTACCTGTGTAGTTCTGCGTTGCCCTGGGTGACCAGTTTGTATACTACTGTAGCTACCTGTGTAGTTCTCGTTGCCCTGGGTGGCCAGTTTGTATACTACTGTAGCTACCTGTGTAGTTCTCGTTGCCCTGGGTGACCAGTTTGTATACTACTGTAGCTACCTGTGTAGTTCTCGTTGCCCTGGGTGGCCAGTTTGTATACTACTGTAGCAACCTGTGTAGTTCTCGTTGCCCTGGGTGGCCAGTTTGTATACTACTGTAGCTACCTGTGTAGTTCTCGTTGCCCTGGGTGACCAGTTTGTATACTACTGTAGCTACCTGTGTAGTTCCTCGTTGCCCTGGGTGACCAGTTTGTATACTACTGTAGCTACCTGTGTAGTTCTCGTTGCCCTGGGTGACCAGTTTGTATACTACTGTAGCTACCTGTGTAGTTCTCGTTGCCCTGGGTGACCAGTTTGTATGCTACTGTAGCTACCTGTGTAGTTCTCAAGTTGCCCTGGGTGGCCAGTTTGTATGCTACTGTAGCTACCTGTGTAGTTCCTCGTTGCCCTGGGTGACCAGTTTGTATACTACTGTAGCTACCTGTGTAGTTCTCGTTGCCCTGGGTGGCCAGTTTGTATACTACTGTAGCTACCTGTGTAGTTCTCGGTTGCCCTGGGTGGCCAGTTTGTATACTACTGTAGCTACCTGTGTAGTTCTCGTTGCCCTGGGTGACCAGTTTGTATACTACTGTAGCTACCTGTGTAGTTCTCGTTGCCCTGGGTGGCCAGTTTGTATACTACTGTAGCAACCTGTGTAGTTCTCGTTGCCCTGGGTGGCCAGTTTGTATACTACTGTAGCTACCTGTGTAGTTCTCGTTGCCCTGGGTGGCCAGTTTGTATACTACTGTAGCTACCTGTGTAGTTCTCGTTGCCCTGGGTGGCCAGTTTGTATACTACTGTAGCTACCTGTGTAGTTCTCGTTGCCCTGGGTGGCCAGTTTGTATGCTACTGTAGCTACCTGTGTAGTTCTCGTTGCCCTGGGTGGCCAGTTTGTATGCTACTGTAGCTACCTGTGTAGTTCTCGTTGCCCTGGGTGGCCAGTTTGTATACTACTGTAGCTACCTGTGTAGTTCTCGTTGCCCTGGGTGACCAGTTTGTATACTACTGTAGCTACCTGTGTAGTTCTCGTTGCCCTGGGTGGCCAGTTTGTATACTACTGTAGCTACCTGTGTAGTTCTCGTTGCCCTGGGTGGCCAGTTTGTATACTACTGTAGCTACCTGTGTAGTTCTCGTTGCCCTGGGTGGCCAGTTTGTATACTACTGTAGCTACCTGTGTAGTTCTCGTTGCCCTGGGTGACCAGTTTGTATACTACTGTAGCTACCTGTGTAGTTCTCGTTGCCCTGGGTGGCCAGTTTGTATGCTACTGTAGCTACCTGTGAGTTCTCGTTGCCCTGGGTGACCAGTTTGTATGCTACTGTAGCTACCTGTGTAGTTCTCAGGTTGCCCTGGGTGACCAGTTTGTATGCTACTGTAGCTACCTGTGTAGTTCTCGTTGCCCTGGGTGACCAGTTTGTATACTACTGTAGCTACCTGTGTAGTTCCGTTGCCCTGGGTGACCAGTTTGTATACTACTGTAGCTACCTGTGTAGTTCTCGTTGCCCTGGGTGACCAGTTTGTATGCTACTGTAGCTACCTGTGTAGTTCTCGTTGCCCTGGGTGACCAGTTTGTATGCTACTGTAGCTACCTGTGTAGTTCTCGTTGCCCTGGGTGACCAGTTTGTATGCTACTGTAGCTACCTGTGTAGTTCTCGTTGCCCTGGGTGGCCAGTTTGTATGCTACTGTAGCTACCTGTGTAGTTCTCGTTGCCCTGGGTGGCCAGTTTGTATACTACTGTAGCTACCTGTGTAGTTCGTGCCCTGGGTGGCCAGTTTGTATACTACTGTAGCTACCTGTGTAGTTCTCGTTGCCCTGGGTGACCAGTTTGTATACTACTGTAGCTACCTGTGTAGTTCTCGTTGCCCTGGGTGACCAGTTTGTATACTACTGTAGCTACCTGTGTAGTTCTCGTTGCCCTGGGTGGCCAGTTTGTATACTACTGTAGCTACCTGTGTAGTTCTCGTTGCCCTGGGTGACCAGTTTGTATACTCACTGTAGCTACCTGTGTAGTTCTCGTTGCCCTGGGTGGCCAGTTTGTATACTACTGTAGCTACCTGTGTAGTTCTCGTTGCCCTGGGTGGCCAGTTTGTATACTACTGTAGCTACCTGTGTAGTTCTCGTTGCCCTGGGTGGCCAGTTTGTATACTACTGTAGCTACCTGTGTAGTTCTCGTTGCCCTGGGTGGCCAATTTGTATGCTACTGTAGCTACCTGTGTAGTTCTCGTTGCCCTGGGTGACCAGTTTGTATGCTACTGTAGCTACCTGTGTAGTTCTCGTTGCCCTGGGTGACCAGTTTGTATACTTCTGTAGCTACCTGTGTAGTTCTCGTTGTCCTGGGTGACCAGTTTGTATACTACTGTAGCTACCTGTGTAGTTCTCGTTGCCCTGGGTGGCCAGTTTGTATACTACTGTAGCTACCTGTGTAGTTCTCGTTGCCCTGGGTGACCAGTTTGTATACTACTGTAGCTACCTGTGTAGTTCGTTGTCCCTGGGTGACCAGTTTGTATACTACTGTAGCTACCTGTGTAGTTCTCGTTGCCCTGGGTGGCCAGTTTGTATACTACTGTAGCTACCTGTGTAGTTCTCGTTGCCCTGGGTGGCCAGTTTGTATACTACTGTAGCTACCTGTGTAGTTCTCGTTGCCCTGGGTGGCCAGTTTGTATGCTACTGTAGCTACCTGTGTAGTTCTCGTTGCCCTGGGTGGCCAGTTTGTATGCTACTGTAGCTACCTGTGTAGTTCCTCGATTGCCCTGGGTGGCCAGTTTGTATGCTACTGTAGCTACCTGTGTAGTTCTCGTGCCCTGGGTGGCCAGTTTGTATACTACTGTAGCTACCTGTGTAGTTCTCGTTGCCCTGGGTGACCAGTTTGTATACTACTTTAGCTACCTGTGTAGTTCTCGGTGCCCTGGGTGGCCAGTTTGTATACTACTGTAGCTACCTGTGTAGTTCTCGTTGCCCTGGGTGGCCAGTTTGTATACTACTGTAGCTACCTGTGTAGTTCTCGTTGCCCTGGGTGGCCAGTTTGTATACTACTGTAGCTACCTGTGTAGTTCCGTTGCCCTGGGTGGCCAGTTTGTATACTACTGTAGCTACCTGTGTAGTTCCTCGTTGCCCTGGGTGACCAGTTTGTATGCTACTGTAGCTACCTGTGTAGTTCTCGTTGCCCTGGGTGGCCAGTTTGTATGCTACTGTAGCTACCTGTGTAGTTCTCGTTGCCCTGGGTGACCAGTTTGTATGCTACTGTAGCTACCTGTGTAGTTCTCGTTGCCCTGGGTGACCAGTTTGTATACTACTGTAGCTACCTGTGTAGTTCTCGTTGCCCTGGGTGACCAGTTTGTATACTACTGTAGCTACCTGTGTAGTTCTCGTTGCCCTGGGTGACCAGTTTGTATACTACTGTAGCTACCTGTGTAGTTCTTTTTGCCCTGGGTGACCAGTTTGTATGCTACTGTAGCTACCTGTGTAGTTCCGTTGCCCTGGGTGGCCAGTTTGTATGCTACTGAGCTACCTGTGTAGTTCTCGTTGCCCTGGGTGACCAGTTTGTATACTACTGTAGCTACCTGTGTAGTTCTCGTTGCCCTGGGTGGCCAGTTTGTATACTACTGTAGCTACCTGTGTAGTTCTCGTTGCCCTGGGTGACCAGTTTGTATACTACTGTAGCTACCTGTGTAGTTCTCGTTGCCCTGGGTGGCCAGTTTGTATACTACTGTAGCAACCTGTGTAGTTCTCGTTGCCCTGGGTGGCCAGTTTGTATACTACTGTAGCTACCTGTGTAGTTCTCGTTGCCCTGGGTGGCCAGTTTGTATACTACTGTAGCTACCTGTGTAGTTCTCGTTGCCCTGGGTGGCCAGTTTGTATGCTACTGTAGCTACCTGTGTAGTTCTGCGTTGCCCTGGGTGGCCAGTTTGTATACTACTGTAGCTACCTGTGTAGTTCTCGTTGCCCTGGGTGACCAGTTTGTATACTACTTTAGCTACCTGTGTAGTTCTCGTTGCCCTGGGTGGCCAGTTTGTATACTACTGTAGCTACCTGTGTAGTTCTCGTTGCCCTGGGTGGCCAGTTTGTATACTACTGTAGCTACCTGTGTAGTTCTCGTTGCCCTGGGTGGCCAGTTTGTATACTACTGTAGCTACCTGTGTAGTTCTCGGTTGCCCTGGGTGGCCAGTTTGTATACTACTGTAGCTACCTGTGTAGTTCTCGTTGCCCTGGGTGACCAGTTTGTATACTACTGTAGCTACCTGTGTAGTTCTCGTTGCCCTGGGTGACCAGTTTGTATGCTACTGTAGCTACCTGTGTAGTTCTCGTTGCCCTGGGTGACCAGTTTGTATACTACTGTAGCTACCTGTGTAGTTCTCGTTGCCCTGGGTGACCAGTTTGTATACTACTGTAGCTACCTGTGTAGTTCTCGTGCCCTGGGTGACCAGTTTGTATACTACTGTAGCTACCTGTGTAGTTCTCGTTGCCCTGGGTGACCAGTTTGTATACTACTGTAGCTACCTGTGTAGTTCTCGTTGCCCTGGGTGACCAGTTTGTATGCTACTGTAGCTACCTGTGTAGTTCTCGTTGCCCTGGGTGACCAGTTTGTATGCTACTGTAGCTACCTGTGTAGTTCTCGTTGCCCTGGGTGGCCAGTTTGTATGCTACTGTAGCTACCTGTGTAGTTCTCGTTGCCCTGGGTGACCAGTTTGTATACTACTGTAGCTACCTGTGTAGTTCTCGTTGCCCTGGGTGGCCAGTTTGTATACTACTGTAGCTACCTGTGTAGTTCTCGTGCCCTGGGTGGCCAGTTTGTATACTACTGTAGCTACCTGTGTAGTTCTCGTTGCCCTGGGTGACCAGTTTGTATACTACTGTAGCTACCTGTGTAGTTATCGTTGCCCTGGGTGGCCAGTTTGTATACTACTGTAGCTACCTGTGTAGTTCTCGTTGCCCTGGGTGGCCAGTTTGTATACTACTGTAGCTACCTGTGTAGTTCTCGTTGCCCTGGGTGGCCAGTTTGTATACTACTGTAGCTACCTGTGTAGTTCACTCGTTGCCCTGGGTGACCAGTTTGTATACTCACTGCAGCTACCTGTGTAGTTCTCGTTGCCCTGGGTGGCCAGTTTGTATGCTACTGTAGCTACCTGTGTAGTTCTCGTTGCCCTGGGTGACCAGTTTGTATACTACTGTAGCTACCTGTGTAGTTCTCGTTGCCCTGGGTGACCAGTTTGTATACTACTGTAGCTACCTGTGTAGTTCCTCGTTGCCCTGGGTGACCAGTTTGTATACTACTGTAGCTACCTGTGTAGTTCCGTTGCCCTGGGTGACCAGTTTGTATACTACGTAGCTACCTGTGTAGTTCTCGTTGCCCTGGGTGGCCAGTTTGTATGCTACTGTAGCTACCTGTGTAGTTCTCGTTGCCCTGGGTGGCCAGTTTGTATGCTACTGTAGCTACCTGTGTAGTTCTCGTTGCCCTGGGTGACCAGTTTGTATACTACTGTAGCTACCTGTGTAGTTCTCGTTGCCCTGGGTGACCAGTTTGTATACTACTGTAGCTACCTGTGTAGTTCTCGTTGCCCTGGGTGGCCAGTTTGTATACTACTGTAGCTACCTGTGTAGTTCTCGTTGCCCTGGGTGGCCAGTTTGTATACTACTGTAGCTACCTGTGTAGTTCTCGTTGCCCTGGGTGACCAGTTTGTATACTACTGTAGCTACCTGTGTAGTTCTCGTTGCCCTGGGTGGCCAGTTTGTATACTACTGTAGCAACCTGTGTAGTTCTCGTTGCCCTGGGTGGCCAGTTTGTATACTACTGTAGCTACCTGTGTAGTTCTCGTTGCCCTGGTGGCCAGTTTGTATACTACTGTAGCTACCTGTGTAGTTCTCGTTGCCCTGGGTGACCAGTTTGTATACTACTGTAGCTACCTGTGTAGTTCTCGTTGCCCTGGGTGGCCAGTTTGTATGCTACTGTAGCTACCTGTTAGTTCTCGTTGCCCTGGGTGGCCAGTTTGTATGCTACTGTAGCTACCTGTGTAGTTCTCGTTGCCCTGGGTGGCCAGTTTGTATACTACTGTAGCTACCTGTGTAGTTCTCGTTGCCCTGGGTGACCAGTTTGTATACTACTTTAGCTACCTGTGTAGTTCTCGTTGCCCTGGGTGGCCAGTTTGTATACTACTGTAGCTACCTGTGTAGTTCTCGTTGCCCTGGGTGACCAGTTTGTATACTACTGTAGCTACCTGTGTAGTTCTCGTTGCCCTGGGTGACCAGTTTGTATGCTACTGTAGCTACCTGTGTAGTTCTCGTTGCCCTGGGTGGCCAGTTTGTATGCTACTGTAGCTACCTGTGTAGTTCTCGTTGCCCTGGGTGACCAGTTTGTATGCTACTGTAGCTACCTGTGTAGTTCTCGTTGCCCTGGGTGACCAGTTTGTATACTACTGTAGCTACCTGTGTAGTTCTCGTTGCCCTGGGTGACCAGTTTGTATACTACTGTAGCTACCTGTGTAGTTCTGTTGCCCTGGGTGACCAGTTTGTATACTACTGTAGCTACCTGTGTAGTTCTCGTTGCCCTGGGTGACCAGTTTGTATACTACTGTAGCTACCTGTGTAGTTCTCGTTGCCCTGGGTGACCAGTTTGTATGCTACTGTAGCTACCTGTGTAGTTCTCGTTGCCCTGGGTGGCCAGTTTGTATGCTACTGTAGCTACCTGTGTAGTTCTCGTTGCCCTGGGTGACCAGTTTGTATACTACTGTAGCTACCTGTGTAGTTCTCGTTGCCCTGGGTGGCCAGTTTGTATACTACTGTAGCTACCTGTGTAGTTCTCGTTGCCCTGGGTGGCCAGTTTGTATACTACTGTAGCTACCTGTGTAGTTCTCGTTGCCCTGGGTGACCAGTTTGTATACTACTGTAGCTACCTGTGTAGTTATCGTTGCCCTGGGTGGCCAGTTTGTATACTACTGTAGCTACCTGTGTAGTTCTCGTTGCCCTGGGTGGCCAGTTTGTATACTACTGTAGCTACCTGTGTAGTTCCGTTGCCTGGGTGGCGTTTGTATACACTGTAGCTACCTGTGTAGTTCGCGTGCCTGGGTGACCAGTTTGTATACTACTGTAGCTACCTGTGTAGTTCTCGCTGCCCTGGGTGGCCAGTTTGTAGTGCTCTGTAGCTACCTGTGTAGTTCCCTTGCCCTGGGTGACCAGTTTGTATACTACTGTAGCTACCTGTGTAGTTCTCTTTGCCCTGGGTGACCAGTTTGTATACTACTGTAGCTACCTGTGTAGTTCTCGCGTGCCCTGGGTGACCAGTTTGTATACCACTGTAGCTACCTGTGTAGTTCTCGCTGCCCTGGGTGACCAGTTTGTATACACTGTAGCTACCTGTGTAGTTCCGTTGCCCTGGGTGGCCAGTTTGTATGCTACTGTAGCCACCTGTGTAGTTCTCGTTGCCCTGGGTGGCCAGTTTGTATGCTACTGTAGCTACCTGTAGTTCTCGCTGCCTGTGACCAGTTTGTATACTACTGTAGCTACCTGTGTAGTTCTCGTTGCCCTGGGTGACCAGCTTGTATACTACTGTAGCTACCTGTGTAGTTCTCGCAGCCCTGGGTGGCCAGTTTGTATACTCTGTAGCTACCTGTGTAGTTCTCGCTGCCCTGGGTGGCCAGTTTGTATACTACTGTAGCTACCTGTGTAGTTCTCGTGCCCTGGGGTGACCAGTTTGTATACACTGTAGCCACCTGTGTAGTTCTCGTTGCCCTGGGTGACAGTTTGTATACTACTGTAGCTACCTGTGTGGTTCTCGTTGCCCTGGGTGGCCAGTTTGTATACTACTGTAGCTACCTGTGTAGTTCTCGTTGCCCTGGGTGACCAGTTTGTATACTACTGTAGCTACCTGTGTAGTTCGCTGCTGGGTGACCAGTTTGTATACTACTGTAGCTACCTGTAGTTCTCGTTGCCCTGGGTGACCAGTTTGTATACTGTAGCTACCTGTGTAGTTCTCGTTGCCCTGGGTGACCAGTTTGTATACTACTGTAGCTACCTGTGTAGTTCTCGTTGCCCTGGGTGGCCAGTTTGTATGCTACTGTAGCTACCTGTGTAGTTCTCGTTGCCCTGGGTGACCAGTTTGTATGCTACTGAGCTACCTGTGAGTTCTCGCTGCCCTGGGTGGCCAGTTTGTATGCTACTGTAGCTACCTGTGTAGTTCCCGTTGCCCTGGGTGGCCAGTTTGTATGCTACTGTAGCTACCTGTGTAGTTCTCGTTGCCCTGGGTGGCCAGTTTGTATGCTACTGTAGCTACCTGTGTAGTTCTCGTGCCCTGGGTGGCAGTTTATACTACTGTAGCTACCTGTGTAGTTCTCGTTGCCCTGGGTGACCAGTTTGTATACTACTGTAGCTACCTGTGTAGTTCTCGTTGCCCTGGGTGGCCAGTTTGTATGCTACTGTAGCTACCTGTGTAGTTCTCGTTGCCCTGGGTGACCAGTTTGTATACTACTGTAGCTACCTGTGTAGTTCTCGTTGCCCTGGGTGGCCAGTTTGTATACTACTGTAGCTACCTGTGTAGTTCTCGGCTGCCCTGGGTGGCCAGTTTGTATACTACTGTAGCTACCTGTGTAGTTCTCGTGCCCTGGGTGGCCAGTTTGTATGCTACTGTAGCTACCTGTGTAGTTCTCGTTGCCCTGGGTGACCAGTTTGTATGCTACTGTAGCTACCTGTGTAGTTCCGTTGCCCCTGGGTGACCAGTTTGTATGCACTGTAGGTACCTGTGTAGTTCCGTTGCCCTGGGTGGCCAGTTTGTATACTACTGTAGCTACCTGTGTAGTTCTCGTTGCCCTGGGTGGCTAGTTTGTATACTACTGTAGCTACCTGTGTAGTTCTCGTCCCTGGGTGGCCAGTTTGTATACTACTGTAGCTTCCTGTGTAGTTCTCGTTGCCCTGGGTGACCAGTTTGTATACTTCTGTAGCTACCTGTGTAGTTCTCGTTGTCCTGGGTGACCAGTTTGTATACTACTGTAGCTACCTGTGTAGTTCTCGTTGCCCTGGGTGGCCAGTTTGTATACTACTGTAGCTACCTGTGTAGTTCTCGTTGCCCTGGGTGGCCAGTTTGTATACTACTGTAGCTACCTGTGTAGTTCTCGTTGCCCTGGGTGACCAGTTTGTATACTCACTGTAGCTACCTGTGTAGTTCTCGTTGCCCTGGGTGGCCAGTTTGTATACTACTGTAGCTACCTGTGTAGTTCTCGTTGCCCTGGGTGGCCAGTTTGTATGCTACTGTAGCTACCTGTGTAGTTCTCTGTTGCCCTGGGTGGCCAGTTTGTATGCTACTGTAGCTACCTGTGTAGTTCTCGTTGCCCTGGGTGGCCAGTTTGTATGCTACTGTAGCTACCTGTGTAGTTCTCGTTGCCCTGGGTGGCCAGTTTGTATACTACTGTAGGTACCTGTGTAGTTCCTCGGTTGCCCTGGGTGGCCAGTTTGTATACTACTGTAGCTACCTGTGTAGTTCTCGTTGCCCTGGGTGACCAGTTTGTATACTACTGTAGCTACCTGTGTAGTTCTCGTTGCCCTGGGTGACCAGTTTGTATACTACTGTAGCTACCTGTGTAGTTCTCGTTGCCCTGGGTGGCCAGTTTGTATACTACTGTAGCTACCTGTGTAGTTCTCGTTGCCCTGGGTGGCCAGTTTGTATACTACTGTAGCTACCTGTGTAGTTCTCGTTGCCCTGGGTGGCCAGTTTGTATACTACTGTAGCTACCTGTGTAGTTCTCGTTGCCCTGGGTGGCCAGTTTGTATACTACTCCAGCTACCTGTGTAGTTCTCGTTGCCCTGGGTGACCAGTTTGTATACTACTGTAGCTACCTGTGTAGTTCTCGTTGCCCTGGGTGACCAGTTTGTATGCTACTGTAGCTACCTGTGTAGTTCTCGTTGCCCTGGGTGACCAGTTTGTATACT
The DNA here is from genome assembly GCF_020615455.1 of Coregonus clupeaformis. NCBI lineage: Eukaryota > Metazoa > Chordata > Actinopteri > Salmoniformes > Salmonidae > Coregonus > Coregonus clupeaformis. The sequence goes on from NC_059206.1 coordinate 14,433,228, forward strand.
CACTGTAGCTACCTGTGTAGTTCTCGTTGCCCTGGGTGACCAGTTTGTATACTACTGTAGCTACCTGTGTAGTTCTCGTTGCCCTGGGTGACCAGTTTGTATACTACTGTAGCTACCTGTGTAGTTCTCGTTGCCCTGGGTGACCAGTTTGTATACTACTGTAGCTACCTGTGTAGTTCTCGTTGCCCTGGGTGGCCAGGTTTGTATACTACTGTAGCTACCTGTGTAGTTCTCGTTGCCCTGGGTGGCCAGTTTGTATGCTACTGTAGCTACCTGTGTAGTTCTCGTTGCCCTGGGTGACCAGTTTGTATACTACTGTAGCTACCTGTAGTTCTCGTTGCCCTGGGTGACCAGTTTGCATACTACTGTAGCTACCTGTGTAGTTCCCGTTGCCCTGGGTGGCCAGTTTGTATACTACTGTAGCTACCTGTGTAGTTCTCGTTGCCCTGGTGGCCAGTTTGTATACTACTGTAGCTACCTGTGTAGTTCTCGCTGCCCTGGGTGACCAGTTTGTATACTACTGTAGCTACCTGTGTAGTTCTCACGTTGCCCTGGGTGACCAGTTTGTATACTACTGTAGCTACCTGTGTAGTTCTCGTTGCCCTGGGTGGCCAGTTTGTATACTACTGTAGCTACCTGTGTAGTTCTCGTTGCCCTGGGTGACCAGTTTGTATACTACTGTAGCTACCTGTGTAGTTCTCGTTGCCCTGGGTGACCAGTTTGTATACTACTGTAGCTACCTGTGTAGTTCTCGTTGCCCTGGTGGCCAGTTTGTATACTACTGTAGCTACCTGTGTAGTTCTCGTTGCCCTGGGTGGCCAGTTTGTATATTACTGTAGCTACCTGTGTAGTTCTCGTTGCCCTGGTGGCCAGTTTGTATACTACTGTAGCTACCTGTGTAGTTCTCGTTGCCCTGGGTGGCCAGTTTGTATACTACTGTAGCTACCTGTGTAGTTCTCGTTGCCCTGGGTGACCAGTTTGTATACTACTGTAGCTACCTGTGTAGTTCTCGTTGCCCTGGGTGGCCAGTTTGTATACTACTGTAGCTACCTGTGTTGTTCTCGTTGCCCTGGGTGGCCAGTTTGTATGCTACTGTAGCTACCTGTGTAGTTCTCGTTGCCCTGGGTAGCCAGTTTGTATGCTACTGTAGCTACCTGTGTAGTTCTCGTTGTCCCTGGGTGGCCAGTTTGTATACTACTGTAGCTACCTGTGTAGTTCTCGTTGCCCTGGGTGGCCAGTTTGTATGCTACTGTAGCTTACCTGTGTAGTTCTCGTTGCCCTGGGTGGCCAGTTTGTATGCTACTGTAGCTACCTGTGTAGTTCCGTTGCCCTGGGTAGCCAGTTTGTATGCTACTGTAGCTACCTGTGTAGTTCCGTTCCCTGGGTGGCCAGTTTGTATACTACCGTAGCTACCTGTGTAGTTCTCGTTGCCCTGGGTGGCCAGTTTGTATACTACTGTAGCTACCTGTGTAGTTTTCGTTGCCCTGGGTGGCCAGTTTGCGTGTACTACTGTAGCTACCTGTGTAGTTCTCGTTGTCCCTGGGTGGCCAGTTTGTATACTACTGTAGCTACCTGTGTAGTTCTCGTGCCCTGGGTGGCCAGTTTGTATACTACTGTAGCTACCTGTGTAGTTCTCGTTGCCCTGGGTGGCCAGTTTGTATACTACTGTAGCTACCTGTGTAGTTTTCCGTTGCCCTGGGTGGCCAGTTTGTATGCTACTGTAGCTACCTGTGTAGTTCGTTGCCCTGGGTGACCAGTTTGTATGCTACTGTAGCTACCTGTGTAGTTTTCGTTGTCCCTGGGTGGCCAGTTTGTATGCTACTGTAGCTACCTGTGTAGTTCTCGTTGCCCTGGGTGGCCAGTTTGTATGCTACTGTAGCTACCTGTGTAGTTCTCGTTGCCCTGGGTGGCCAGTTTGTATGCTACTGTAGCTACCTGTGTAGTTCTCGTTGCCCTGGGTGACCAGTTTGTACGCTACTGTAGGTACCTGTGTAGTTCTCGTTGCCCTGGGTAGCCAGTTTGTATGCTACTGTAGCTACCTGTGTAGTTCTCGTTGCCCTGGGTGGCCAGTTTGTATGCTACTGTAGCTACCTGTAGTTCTCGTTGCCCTGGGTGGCCAGTTTGTATACTCACTGTAGCTACCTGTGTAGTTCTCTTGCCCTGGGTGGCCAGTTTGTATGCTACTGTAGCTACCTGTGTAGTTCTCGTTGCCCTGGGTGGCCAGTTTGTATGCTACTGAGCTACCTGTGTAGTTCTCGTTGCCCTGGGTGGCCAGTTTGTATACTACTGTAGCTACCTGTGCAGTTCGTTGCCCTGGGTAGCCAGTTTGTATGCTACTGTAGCTACCTGTGTAGTTCTCGTTGCCCTGGGTGGCCAGTTTGTATGCTACTGTAGCTACCTGTGTAGTTCTCGTGTCCTGGTAGCCAGTTTGTATACTACTGTAGCTACCTGTGTAGTTCTCGTTGCCCTGGGTAGCCAGTTTGTATACTACTGTAGCTACCTGTGTAGTTCTCGTTGCCCTGGGTGACCAGTTTGTATACTACTGTAGCTACCTGTGTAGTTCTCGTTGCCCTGGGTGGCCAGTTTGTATACTACTGTAGCTACCTGTGTAGTTCTCGTTGCCCTGGGTGGCCAGTTTGTATACTACTGTAGCTACCTGTGTAGTTCTCGTTGCCCTGGGTAGCCAGTTTGTATACTACTGTAGCTACCTGTGTAGTTCTCGTTGCCCTGGGTGGCCAGTTTGTATGCTACCGTAGCTACCTGTGTAGTTCTCGTGCCCTGGGTGGCCAGTTTGTATACTACTGTAGCTACCTGTGTAGTTCTCGTTGCCCTGGGTGGCCAGTTTGTATACTACTGTAGCTACCTGTGTAGTTCTCGTTGCCCTGGGTGGCCAGTTTGTATACTACTGTAGCTACCTGTGTAGTTCTCGTTGCCCTGGGTGGCCAGTTTGTATACTACTGTAGCTACCTGTGTAGTTTTCGTTGCCCTGGGTGGCCAGTTTGTATGCTACTGTAGCTACCTGTGTAGTTCTCGTTGCCCTGGGTGACCAGTTTGTATGCTACTGTAGCTACCTGTGTAGTTTTCGTTGCCCTGGGTGGCCAGTTTGTATGCTACTGTAGCTACCTGTGTAGTTCTCGTTGCCCTGGGTGGCCAGTTTGTATGCTACTGTAGCTACCTGTGTAGTTCTCGTTGCCCTGGGTGGCCAGTTTGTATGCTACTGTAGCTACCTGTGTAGTTCTCGTTGCCCTGGGTGACCAGTTTGTATGCTACTGTAGGTACCTGTGTAGTTCTCGTTGCCCTGGGTAGCCAGTTTGTATGCTACTGTAGCTACCTGTGTAGTTCTCGTTGCCCTGGGTGGCCAGTTTGTATGCTACTGTAGCTACCTGTGTAGTTCTCGTTGCCCTGGGTGGCCAGTTTGTATACTACTGTAGCTACCTGTGTAGTTCTCGTTGCCCTGGGTGGCCAGTTTGTATGCTACTGTAGCTACCTGTGTAGTTCTCGTTGCCCTGGGTGGCCAGTTTGTATGCTACTGTCAGCTACCTGTGTAGTTCTCGTTGCCCCTGGGTGGCCAGTTTGTATACTACTGTAGCTACCTGTGTAGTTCTCGTTGCCCTGGGTAGCCAGTTTGTATGCTACTGTAGCTACCTGTGTAGTTCTCGTTGCCCTGGGTGGCCAGTTTGTATGCTACTGTAGCTACCTGTGTAGTTCTCGTTGCCCTGGGTAGCCAGTTTGTATACTACTGTAGCTACCTGTGTAGTTCTCGTTGCCCTGGGTAGCCAGTTTGTATACTACTGTAGCTACCTGTGTAGTTCTCGTTGCCCTGGGTGACCAGTTTGTATACTACTGTAGCTACCTGTGTAGTTCTCGTTGCCCTGGGTAGCCAGTTTGTATACTACTGTAGCTACCTGTGTAGTTCTCAGTTGCCCTGGGTGGCCAGTTTGTATACTACTGTAGCTACCTGTGTAGTTCTCGTTGCCCTGGGTAGCCAGTTTGTATGCTACTGTAGCTACCTGTGTAGTTCTCGTTGCCCTGGGTGGCCAGTTTGTATGCTACTGTAGCTACCTGTGTAGTTCTCGTTGCCCTGGGTGGCCAGTTTGTATACTACTGTAGCTACCTGTGTAGTTCTCGTTGCCCTGGGTGGCCAGTTTGTATACTACTGTAGCTACCTGTGTAGTTCTCGTTGCCCTGGGTGGCCAGTTTGTATACTACTGTAGCTACCTGTGTAGTTCTCGTTACCCTGGGTGGCCAGTTTGTATACTACTGTAGCTACCTGTGTAGTTTTCGTTGCCCTGGGTGGCCAGTTTGTATGCTACTGTAGCTACCTGTGTAGTTCTCGTTGCCCTGGGTGACCAGTTTGTATACTACTGTAGCTACCTGTGTAGTTCTCGTTGCCCTGGGTGGCCAGTTTGTATGCTACTGTAGCTACCTGTGTAGTTCTCGTTGCCCTGGGTGGCCAGTTTGTATGCTACTGTAGCTACCTGTGTAGTTCTCGTTGCCCTGGGTGGCCAGTTTGTATGCTACTGTAGCTACCTGTGTAGTTCTCGTTGCCCTGGGTGACCAGTTTGTATGCTACTGTAGCTACCTGTGTAGTTCTCGTTGCCCTGGGTGGCCAGTTTGTATGCTACTGTAGCTACCTGTGTAGTTCTCGTTGCCCTGGGTGGCCAGTTTGTATGCTACTGTAGCTACCTGTGTAGTTCTCGTTGCCCTGGGTGGCCAGTTTGTATACTACTGTAGCTACCTGTGTAGTTCCTCGTTGCCCTGGGTGGCCAGTTTGTATGCTACTGTAGCTACCTGTGTAGTTCTCGTTGCCCTGGGTGGCCAGTTTGTATGCTACTGTAGCTACCTGTGTAGTTCTCGTTGCCCTGGGTGGCCAGTTTGTATACTACTGTAGCTACCTGTGTAGTTCTCGTTGCCCTGGGTAGCCAGTTTGTATGCTACTGTAGCTACCTGTGTAGTTCTCGTTGCCCTGGGTGGCCAGTTTGTATGCTACTGTAGCTACCTGTGTAGTTCTCGTTGCCCTGGGTAGCCAGTTTGTATACTACTGTAGCTACCTGTGTAGTTCTCGTTGCCCTGGGTAGCCAGTTTGTATACTACTGTAGCTACCTGTGTAGTTCTCGTTGCCCTGGGTGACCAGTTTGTATACTACTGTAGCTACCTGTGTAGTTCTCGTTGCCCTGGGTAGCCAGTTTGTATACTACTGTAGCTACCTGTGTAGTTCTCGTTGCCCTGGGTGGCCAGTTTGTATACTACTGTAGCTACCTGTGTAGTTCTCGTTGCCCTGGGTAGCCAGTTTGTATGCTACTGTAGCTACCTGTGTAGTTCTCGTTGCCCTGGGTGGCCAGTTTGTATGCTACTGTAGCTACCTGTGTAGTTCTCGTTGCCCTGGGTGGCCAGTTTGTATACTACTGTAGCTACCTGTGTAGTTCTCGTTGCCCTGGGTGGCCAGTTTGTATACTACTGTAGCTACCTGTGTAGTTCTCGTTGCCCTGGGTGGCCAGTTTGTATACTACTGTAGCTACCTGTGTAGTTCTCGTTACCCTGGGTGGCCAGTTTGTATGCTACTGTAGCTACCTGTGTAGTTCTCGTTGCCCTGGGTGGCCAGTTTGTATGCTACTGTAGCTACCTGTGTAGTTCTCGTTGCCCTGGGTGGCCAGTTTGTATACTACTGTAGCTACCTGTGTAGTTCTCGTTTGCCCTGGGTGGCCAGTTTGTATACTACTGTAGCTACCTGTGTAGTTCTCGTTGCCCTGGGTGGCCAGTTTGTATACTACTGTAGCTACCTGTGTAGTTCTCGTTGCCCTGGGTGGCCAGTTTGTATACTACTGTAGCTACCTGTGTAGTTCTCGTTGCCCTGGGTGGCCAGTTTGTATACTACTGTAGCTACCTGTGTAGTTCTCGTTGCCCTGGGTGACCAGTTTGTATACTACTGTAGCTACCTGTGTAGTTCTCGTTGCCCTGGGTGGCCAGTTTGTATGCTACTGTAGCTACCTGTGTAGTTCTCGTTGCCCTGGGTAGCCAGTTTGTATACTACTGTAGCTACCTGTGTAGTTCTCGTTGCCCTGGGTGGCCAGTTTGTATGCTACTGTAGCTACCTGTGTAGTTCTCGTTGCCCTGGGTGGCCAGTTTGTATACTACTGTAGCTACCTGTGTAGTTCTCGTTGCCCTGGGTGACCAGTTTGTATGCTACTGTAGCTACCTGTGTAGTTCTCGTTGCCCTGGGTGACCAGTTTGTATGCTACTGTAGCTACCTGTGTAGTTCTCGTTGCCCTGGGTGGCCAGTTTGTATGCTACTGTAGCTACCTGTGTAGTTCTCGTTGCCCTGGGTGGCCAGTTTGTATACTACTGTAGCTACCTGTGTAGTTCTCGTTGCCCTGGGTGACCAGTTTGTATGCTACTGTAGCTACCTGTGTAGTTCTCGTTGCCCTGGGTGACCAGTTTGTATGCTACTGTAGCTACCTGTGTAGTTCTCGTTGCCCTGGGTGACCAGTTTGTATGCTACTGTAGCTACCTGTGTAGTTCTCGTTGCCCTGGGTGGCCAGTTTGTATGCTACTGTAGCTACCTGTGTAGTTCTCGTTGCCCTGGGTGGCCAGTTTGTATGCTACTGTAGCTACCTGTGTAGTTCGTTGCCCTGGGTGGCCAGTTTGTATGCTACTGTAGCTACCTGTGTAGTTCTCGTTGCCCTGGGTGGCCAGTTTGTATGCTACTGTAGCTACCTGTGTAGTTCTCGTTGCCCTGGGTGGCCAGTTTGTATGCTACTGTAGCTACCTGTGTAGTTCTCGTTGCCCTGGGTGGCCAGTTTGTGTGCTACTGTAGCTACCTGTGTAGTTCTCGTTGCCCTGGGTGGCCAGTTTGTGTGCTACTGTAGCTACCTGTGTAGTTCTCGTTGCCCTGGGTGGCCAGTTTGTATGCTACTGTAGCTGCCTGTGTAGTTCTCGTTGCCCTGGGTGACCAGTTTGTATGCTACTGTAGCTACCTGTGTAGTTCTCGTTGCCCTGGGTGGCCAGTTTGTATGCTACTGTAGCTACCTGTGTAGTTCTCGTTGCCCTGGGTGGCCAGTTTGTATACTACTGTAGCTACCTGTGTAGTTCTCGTTGCCCTGGGTGGCCAGTTTGTATACTACTGTAGCTACCTGTGTAGTTCTCGTTGCCCTGGGTGGCCAGTTTGTATACTACTGTAGCTACCTGTGTAGTTCTCGTTGCCCTGGGTGACCAGTTTGTATACTACTGTAGCTACCTGTGTAGTTCTCGTTGCCCTGGGTGACCAGTTTGTATACTACTGTAGCTACCTGTGTAGTTCTCGTTGCCCTGGGTGGCCAGTTTGTATACTACTGTAGCTACCTGTGTAGTTCTCGTTGCCCTGGGTGGCCAGTTTGTATGCTACTGTAGCTACCTGTGTAGTTTTCGTTGCCCTGGGTGGCCAGTTTGTATGCTACTGTAGCTACCTGTGTAGTTCTCGTTGCCCTGGGTGGCCAGTTTGTATGCTACTGTAGCTACCTGTGTAGTTCTCGTTGCCCTGGGTGGCCAGTTTGTATGCTACTGTAGCTACCTGTGTAGTTCTCGTTGCCCTGGGTGGCCAGTTTGTATGCTACTGTAGCTACCTGTGTAGTTCTCGTTGCCCTGGGTGGCCAGTTTGTATGCTACTGTAGCTACCTGTGTAGTTCTCGTTGCCCTGGGTGGCCAGTTTGTATGCTACTGTAGCTACCTGTGTAGTTCTCGTTGCCCTGGGTGGCCAGTTTGTATGCTACTGTAGCTACCTGTGTAGTTCTCGTTGCCCTGGGTGGCCAGTTTGTATGCTACTGTAGCTACCTGTGTAGTTCTCGTTGCCCTGGGTGACCAGTTTGTATGCTACTGTAGCTACCTGTGTAGTTCTCGTTGCCCTGGGTGGCCAGTTTGTATGCTACTGTAGCTACCTGTGTAGTTCTCGTTGCCCTGGGTGGCCAGTTTGTATACTACTGTAGCTACCTGTGTAGTTCTCGTTGCCCTGGGTGGCCAGTTTGTATACTACTGTAGCTACCTGTGTAGTTCTCGTTGCCCTGGGTGGCCAGTTTGTATACTACTGTAGCTACCTGTGTAGTTCTCGTTGCCCTGGGTGACCAGTTTGTATACTACTGTAGCTACCTGTGTAGTTCTCGTTGCCCTGGGTGACCAGTTTGTATACTACTGTAGCTACCTGTGTAGTTCTCGTTGCCCTGGGTGGCCAGTTTGTATACTACTGTAGCTACCTGTGTAGTTCTCGTTGCCCTGGGTGGCCAGTTTGTATGCTACTGTAGCTACCTGTGTAGTTTTCGTTGCCCTGGGTGGCCAGTTTGTATGCTACTGTAGCTACCTGTGTAGTTCTCGTTGCCCTGGGTGGCCAGTTTGTATGCTACTGTAGCTACCTGTGTAGTTTTCGTTGCCCTGGGTGGCCAGTTTGTATGCTACTGTAGCTACCTGTGTAGTTCTCGTTGCCCTGGGTGGCCAGTTTGTATGCTACTGTAGCTACCTGTGTAGTTCTCGTTGCCCTGGGTGACCAGTTTGTATGCTACTGTAGCTACCTGTGTAGTTCTCGTTGCCCTGGGTGACCAGTTTGTATACTACTGTAGCTACCTGTGTAGTTCTCGTTGCCCTGGGTGGCCAGTTTGTATACTACTGTAGCTACCTGTGTAGTTCTCGTTGCCCTGGGTGGCCAGTTTGTATACTACTGTAGCTACCTGTGTAGTTCTCGTTGCCCTGGGTGGCCAGTTTGTATACTACTGTAGCTACCTGTGTAGTTCTCGTTGCCCTGGGTGGCCAGTTTGTATACTACTGTAGCTACCTGTGTAGTTCTCGTTGCCCTGGGTAGCCTCACTCAGCAGCTGGGCGATGGCAGAGCTCACAGCCTTAGTGCTGTTGCCCACGTCCTGAGAGCACTTCTCCAGCTGCAATCACACACACACACACACACACATTAGTGATACAATATATGCCACAATACACATACTTTCACTTGTATAATTTCTTAGATTCATACACAAACTAATTCAATAAAGTAACATGAGTAGGAGTGAACTGTTGATTTGATTTTTTAAAAGAATCCTAAACATGCATAAAGTACAGTATATCCGGTTTCATTTTACAGACTGCTCTGGCATACAAAGCATTGGGGGCCAGTTAAGTGTGTGTGGGTTCGTATGTGTCTGCACTGTGGTTGGAATTCTCACAGTCAAGTACTTGTAATCCTCATGTGGGCACAGTCACATAGATGGGTGCTGAGGCATGATTCATGATTCTGTGGTGGGTGTTGTAATCAGCCTACCTACCTGATTCTGTGGTGGGTGTTGTAATCAGCCTACCTACCTGATTCTGTGGTGGGTGTTGAAATCAGCCTACCTACCTGATTCTGTGGTGGGTGTTGTAATCAGCCTACCTACCTGATTCTGTGGTGGGTGTTGAAATCAGCCTACCTACCTGATTCTGTGGTGGGTGTTGAAATCAGCCTACCTACCTGATTCTGTGGTGGGTGTTGAAATCAGCCTATCTACTGCTGTGCATGTGGCTACAAGTTTAGTTTGGTTTATTAGGATCCCCATTAGCTACTGCACATGCAATTTTTGTCAATATGACTTGGCCATGATAACTGACCATCCAATGTTACTCCTAGGAGTTCAGCTTCTTCCACTTGTTCAATGGGCACACCCTTTATGCACAACTCCGGTTTAGGTCTAAGAGAATGTTTTTGGTTTTAGATGTATTTAAGACCAGTTTATTGTTAATGACCCATTCTGACACTGACTGTAACTCCTTGCATAGTCTCAGTGAGCTCACTGGCTGTAGGTGCTGATGCGTAAAGTATGTAATTATCAGCATACATAGTCATTTTAGCTTGTTGTAAGACAAATGGCAAATCATTTGTAAAAATAGAGAAGAGTAACGGCCCAAGACAACTGCCCTGAGGGATACCGCACTGTACATATCTGATGTTAGAGAAGCTTCCATTGAAGAACACTCACTGGATTCTACTGGATAAATGACTCTCCAACCATGTGACTCTCTGGATTCTACTGGATAAATGACTCTCCAACCATGTGACTCTCTGGATTCTACTGGATAAATGACTCTCCAACCATGTGACTCTCTGGATTCTACTGGATAAATGACTCTCCAACCATGTGACTCTCTGGATTCTACTGGATAAATGACTCTCCAACCATGTGACTCTCTGGATTCTACTGGATAAATGACTCTCCAACCATGTGACTCTCTGGATTCTACTGGATAAATGACTCTCCAACCATGTGACTCTCTGGATTCTACTGGATAAATGACTCTCCAACCATGTGACTCTCTGGATTCTACTGGATAAATGACTCTCCAACCATGTGACTCTCTGGGTTCTACTGGATAAATGACTCTCCAACCATGTGACTCTCTGGATTCTACTGGATAAATGACTCTCCAACCATGTGACTCTCTGGATTCTACTGGATAAATGACTCTCCAACCATGTGACTCTCTGGGTTCTACTGGATAAATGACTCTCCAACCATGTGACTCTCTGGATTCTACTGGATAAATGACTCTCCAACCATGTGACTCACTGGATTCTACTGGATAAATAACTCTCCAACCATGTGATGGCAGGTGATGTAAAGCCATAACAAGTGAGTTCTTTTCAATAACAATTTATGATCAATAACATCAAATCCTGCATTGAAATCTAACAATACAGCTCCAACTATTTGTATTTTGTATTTATTAAGGATCCCCATTAGCTGCTGCCACTCCTTCTGGGGTCCAGCAACATTAAGACAGTTATATACAGTTTAAAATATTACATGACATGACATTTTCATAACACTATCATCTTATTATCCATTTCCTTTAGCCAATCATCAGTCATCTGAGTTAGTGCAGTATAAGTTGAGTGCCCTTCCCTATATGCATGCTGAAAGTCAGTAGTTAACTTGTCACAAGTTATTCCTGTCACAAGTCATGTGACAGGAAGAGCGTGGGAGAGATGGGTTGAGTGTGTTCACTTAGTACTGTATAGTCTGGATACTGTTGCACAGGTTGTGGTTAGCTTGTATGCACAGTACTGTGTGTTTGTGGAAATATGTGTGTTTGTGCATGTGCTTGCCATCTACCAGGGCAGGGGTGTGTGGTGTGTGTGTGGTGTGTCAAACTTCCTGCTAGCCTACAAGTACAGTATGCATACGGCATATGCGAGGTGTATCGTGTGTGTGTGTGTGCATGAATGTGTGTATGTATGTGTGTGAGACTCTCACCGTTTCTCCGGGCAGGGGTTTGAGTTTGCCATCGCCGGCGGAGGCCTTGGCCTCCGCCATGTCTTTCTCCAGGCCTCGGACCACTGTCAGAGCATTGTCGATCTCCAGAGGACCACATGCTTCCTGTGCCTGGATCACATGACAGGAAGTGACATGACAGGAAGTCAACACAGGAAGTGGGGAAAGGGAAGACCGAACAGAATAGGGATCCCATATTGGGCAAGACAGGGCCTGCTAGCGAAACCTCTAACTACAGTGCTATAATACAGTGGTGTTACCCAAGTTAGCTATGGAGTGAGCTAATACAGTGTTTCAGCTAGTTATGGCGTAAGCTACTGTAGCTAGCTAATTCCACTAGCTAAACCACTAATACAGTGTTTCAGCTAAATGGAGCAAGCTAGCTAGCTAATTCCACTAACGAAAGCGCTAACAAGGTCAAACAACAGGTCCTTGTTGAGTGCATTTGGGGGGTGTTTGGTACCTTCTGTGCGGCCGTGCGGAGCTCGGCAAGGGCAGTGGCCAGGTTCTTGGCACACTGGCTGAGTTGCATGGCAGAGGACTGGTCGCCAATAGTGGGTACTGTGGCCTTGGCAGCTGTCACCATCTTGGCACCAGGCTGAGGGCATGGGAGTGGATGGAAAGTGTAAACTTGTTTATTTTTTACAAAGGAGAGAGAAGTTGCATGCTACTAAAACATTGGTCCTGTGTAGTTTGTAATAAATCAAATTGACTCCAGGAGACTTCAGAGGACAAGCTTCCTTGTTTTGTGTCATATTTATTTTAGGTGAGCATGCTTCTTTGCGAAGTTATATAAGAATCAGGAGAAAAAAACACGTTATAGGGGGCAGGGTAGAGAAGAGGGTCTCACCAGGAGGAAGTTCTGGCCGGCCCCGATGAGGGTGAGCTGGGCACTGGGGCTGTCGGGCTGGGACTGGCTGCCACGTACCCCCTGGACCAGCTGAGGGATCTGGTCTGCCACCACCTGACACAAACAAACAGGTCGGCCAATTAATTAAACAATCAACCAACCAAATGGAAGATATGTAGGGTAAAAACAATAACACACACTTAAGCACAATGCTCTACTCTCACTCTTACAGTGCAATGAAGCAATCACTGCTCACATGACTGCATACATGACCAATCACAAGATCAGTGTACAATGAAGGACACCTGAACTACAATCTAATTCAGAATGTCAAAGTCAAAAATATTTTATTTGAGATTTACTACAGTAATTGTACCCCGAGAGAGAGAGAGAGAGGGAAAGAGAGAGAGACAGAGAGAGAGACAGAGAGAGAGAGAGAGAGAGAGAGAGAGAGAGAGAGAGAGAGAGAGAGAGAGAGAGAGAGAGAGAGAGAGAGAGAGAGAGAGAGAGAGAGAGAGAGAGAGAGAGAGAGAGAGAGAGAGAGAGAGAGAGAGAGAGAAGGAAAAAGAGAGAAGGCATGATACTAGTACTCAGTGACCTATACCTGACCCCACAGGACAAGAAACCAGGAAGAGAGTGATGGTTGGGTTGTCATGGCAGCGGAGCTCTCACCTTGCAGCTCTGGACGAGCTGCTGCTGGGCTGCTGGGTTCTTATTGGACGAGGCGGCGTGCTGGGCGGCGGCTATGGTCTGAGTGGCAGCCGCGGCGGCCTGCTTGGATGCGTTCTGGCAGGAAACGCAGTGTGAAAAAATACTGTCAGTTTAGTTTCGACTTAGGTTTCCAAACCTACGTGCTGGCTAACTAACATCAGGGTTGGTTAATTTCAGCAATGCATACATTAGGGAAGGCTTTTTGTCAAAAACTATGTTTCGATGAAACAAATAATTCTTAGCAATCATAATGCAACTTATCGAAATGACAGGCTACTTTGACACTGACAAACTGAGAATCGGAGATCAATAAAAACAACCTAGTCTTGAATCCATCAATAGCCAGGCCTAGGTGTGTGTGGAGATGCACATATTGTAGGCTACAATATGAGGAGGAAATTCTAGTCCTAAAAATGCTTTCCAGTTTCACTGACTCACCCAATGATGCGCAGCTCACTCGCCAGTGATGGCTGATGCGTTCGTGCCAAAAGCCTCTCTCTTGTTTTACTTTGTAAAACAATATTTGGAAGTTGATCAAATATTTTGGTAGCCTACAGCATATGGATTAGACTTCTCTTTTCAGCAGGAGCCATTTGCTTTCCAACCTGTGATTTCCCGCGATTGCATTTGAAATATTGCAAAAGGCCTGTTTTGTCTGCATGCTGTTTACTGACAGATTCACCGCCAGTCATAAGATCTGCTTAGACAAGTCACGGCCAGTCATAAGATCTGCTTAGACAAGTCACGGCCAGTCATAAGTTATGCTTAGACAAGTCACGGCCAGTCATAAGATCTGCTTAGACAAGTCACGGCCAGTCATAAGATCTGCTTAGACAAGTCACGGCCAGTCATAAGTTATGCTTAGACAAGTCACGGCCAGTCATAAGATCTGCTTAGACAAGTCACGGCCAGTCATAAGATCTGCTTAGACAAGTCACGGCCAGTCATAAGTTATGCTTAGACAAGTCACGGCCAGTCATAAGATCTGCTTAGACAAGTCACGGCCAGTCATAAGATCTGCTTAGACAAGTCACGGCCAGTCATAAGATCTGCTTAGACAAGTCACGGCCAGTCATAAGTTATGCTTAGACAAGTCACGGCCAGTCATAAGATCTGCTTAGACAAGTCACGGCCAGTCATAAGATCTGCTTAGACAAGTCACGGCCAGTCATAAGTTCTGCTTAGACAAGTCACGGCCAGTCATAAGATCTGCTTAGACAAGTCACGGCCAGTCATAAGTTATGCTTAGACAAGTCACGGCCAGTCATAAGTTCTGCTTAGACAAGTCACGGCCAGTCATAAGATCTGCTTAGACAAGTCACGGCCAGTCATAAGTTCTGCTTAGACAAGTCACGGCCAGTCATAAGTTCTGCTTAGACAAGTCACGGCCAGTCATAAGTTATGCTTAGACAAGTCACGGCCAGTCATAAGTTATGCTTAGACAAGTCACGGCCAGTCATAAGATCTGCTTAGACAAGTCACGGCCAGTCATAAGATCTGCTTAGACAAGTCACGGCCAGTCATAAGATCTGCTTAGACAAGTCACGGCCAGTCATAAGTTATGCTTAGACAAGTCACGGCCAGTCATAAGTTCTGCTTAGACAAGTCACGGCCAGTCATAAGTTATGCTTAGACAAGTCACGGCCAGTCATAAGATCTGCTTAGACAAGTCACGGCCAGTCATAAGATCTGCTTAGACAAGTCACGGCCAGTCATAAGTTATGCTTAGACAAGTCACGGCCAGTCATAAGATCTGCTTAGACAAGTCACGGCCAGTCATAAGATCTGCTTAGACAAGTCACGGCCAGTCATAAGTTATGCTTAGACAAGTCACGGCCAGTCATAAGATCTGCTTAGACAAGTCACGGCCAGTCATAAGATCTGCTTAGACAAGTCACGGCCAGTCATAAGATCTGCTTAGACAAGTCACGGCCAGTCATAAGTTATGCTTAGACAAGTCACGGCCAGTCATAAGATCTGCTTAGACAAGTCACGGCCAGTCATAAGATCTGCTTAGACAAGTCACGGCCAGTCATAAGATCTGCTTAGACAAGTCACGGCCAGTCATAAGATCTGCTTAGACAAGTCACGGCCAGTCATAAGATCTGCTTAGACAAGTCACGGCCAGTCATAAGTTATGCTTAGACAAGTCACGGCCAGTCATAAGATCTGCTTAGACAAGTCACGGCCAGTCATAAGATCTGCTTAGACAAGTCACGGCCAGTCATAAGTTCTGCTTAGACAAGTCACGGCCAGTCATAAGTTATGCTTAGACAAGTCACGGCCAGTCATAAGATCTGCTTAGACAAGTCACGGCCAGTCATAAGATCTGCTTAGACAAGTCACGGCCAGTCATAAGTTATGCTTAGACAAGTCACGGCCAGTCATAAGTTATGCTTAGACAAGTCACGGCCAGTCATAAGTTATGCTTAGACAAGTCACGGCCAGTCATAAGATCTGCTTAGACAAGTCACGGCCAGTCATAAGTTATGCTTAGACAAGTCACGGCCAGTCATAAGTTATGCTTAGACAAGTCACGGCCAGTCATAAGTTATGCTTAGACAAGTCACGGCCAGTCATAAGATCTGCTTAGACAAGTCACGGCCAGTCATAAGATCTGCTTAGACAAGTCACGGCCAGTCATAAGATCTGCTTAGACAAGTCACGGCCAGTCATAAGATCTGCTTAGACAAGTCACGGCCAGTCATAAGTTATGCTTAGACAAGTCACGGCCAGTCATAAGTTATGCTTAGACAAGTCACGGCCAGTCATAAGATCTGCTTAGACAAGTCACGGCCAGTCATAAGATCTGCTTAGACAAGTCACGGCCAGTCATAAGATCTGCTTAGACAAGTCACGGCCAGTCATAAGATCTGCTTAGACAAGTCACGGCCAGTCATAAGATCTGCTTAGACAAGTCACGGCCAGTCATAAGATCTGCTTAGACAAGTCACGGCCAGTCATAAGTTATGCTTAGACAAGTCACGGCCAGTCATAAGTTATGCTTAGACAAGTCACGGCCAGTCATAAGTTATGCTTAGACAAGTCACGGCCAGTCATAAGATCTGCTTAGACAAGTCACGGCCAGTCATAAGATCTGCTTAGACAAGTCACGGCCAGTCATAAGATCTGCTTAGACAAGTCACGGCCAGTCATAAGTTCTGCTTAGACAAGTCACGGCCAGTCATAAGATCTGCTTAGACAAGTCACGGCCAGTCATAAGTTATGCTTAGACAAGTCACGGCCAGTCATAAGATCTGCTTAGACAAGTCACGGCCAGTCATAAGATCTGCTTAGACAAGTCACGGCCAGTCATAAGTTCTGCTTAGACAAGTCACGGCCAGTCATAAGATCTGCTTAGACAAGTCACGGCCAGTCATAAGATCTGCTTAGACAAGTCACGGCCAGTCATAAGTTATGCTTAGACAAGTCACGGCCAGTCATAAGTTATGCTTAGACAAGTCACGGCCAGTCATAAGTTCTGCAAACCTCTCCTCGCAGTCACAAAGTTCTTTTGTGGGCCTACGATATCACTTAACACTAGGGCAGCGTCCAAAATAGCACCCTATTTCCTTACATAGTGCACTACGTTTCACCAGAGCCCTATGGGCCTTGGTCAAAAGTAGTGCACTATATAGGGAATAGGGTGCTATTTTGGACATAACCTAGAACTAGCCGCTGGGCACCAGCGGAGGTGATTGTATGGCAGAGAGAGGTGATTGAACATGCATCTGATATGAGGGCTTCTTACTTATTTGGTTGCTATGGGAAGCCACTCATGTGGTTGCTATGGGAAGTCAAGGCTGTTTGTTTTAACTTCCATGAAAACAATTAGGATAATATTCAGAGACTAAGATAAGCTTTCATTCTACAGCTCTTGGATAAGAGGCATTTTTCACTCCAAAGAAGTGCCCATGTGTACCTTTAACTAGAGCCTGTTTGTCCTTGTCAGGTCATGTGGTCTTGAAAAACTCCTGGCCCTAGTAGTAATGTGTAATGTTAAAATGTATAAATGACCATACAGTTTGAAAGTCAGCATTTCCCCTAGTTTAATTTCCAGGCGGAAAGTACCAAACTCTTTTAAGCAGGGGGGTGTAACAAAGGTAGGAGGGGGGCCCACCCAACCCAATCTATATAATGGCGGGGGGAAACACTGGTTGAGGTCCAGGAATATCACCTCCAGCTTGTTGACCAGCCTCTTCTTGATGGCGTTCTGGGCAGCAGCATTGGTAGCCATACGTAGACCCTCTGCTGCCTCACGCAGCCTCTGCTGCTGCTCCTCGCTGTCCGGGTTGGCAGCTGCGCCCTGCACACACACACACATCAGCATGTTAACGTCACGAGTGGGACCTGAACCCCGGTCTCCCGCTGGGGAAACCAGCATCTTACTCATTAGACCAAGATGATATTGCACCAACGCACACACTGAGGAAGTTGCAAACAAAATCCTCAATACAGTACACTTAAACCCCAAAAAGACTAAACAACTATTCTACTAAACAAAAATGCTTTTACACAAACACACACACACACACACACACACACACACACACACTATGCATGCGCGTACACACACACACACACACAGCTCCTAAACGGAGGCCTCGCCATTCCTCCAGCCACGCTCATAAATCCTCAACGGTGGAATGTGGGACAGACCATGTTGGAATGGGGGACGGGACGGGAGCAGTTGCTCATGTGGGACAGACCATGTTGGAATGGGGGACGCGACGGGAGCAGTTGCTCATGTGGGACAGACCATGTTGGAATGGGGGACGGGACGGGAGCAGTTGCTCATGTGGGACAGACCATGTTGGAATGGGGGACGGGACGGGAGCAGTTGCTCATGTGGGACAGACCATGTTGGAATGGGGGACGCGACGGGAGCAGTTGCTCATGTGGGACAGACCATGTTGGAATGGGGGACGGGACGGGAGCAGTTGCTCATGTGGGACAGACCATGTTGGAATGGGGGACGGGACGGGAGCAGTTGCTCATGTGGGACAGACCATGTCGGAATGGGGGACAGACCTTGGCAGCCTCCACCATTTTGGCCGTGGCGTCCGCCAGGAGCTTGGCGGCTGACAGCAGCTTGCGGGAATTCTCCAGGTCCGACTCGCCCTCTGCGTCCATCTTGATGGCGTTGACCAGGTCCGAGGTGGCCTGGGCAAGGATGCGGGCCTGACGCACCATCTCACCTGGAGAGGAGGGAGACAAACAGCACTGAATACAGTTGAAGTACTGATTTATTCATCCAGCCTTTACTGAATCTGGCCCTAGATAAAAGGGCAAAGGTAGCATTTTGATCTTTCCTTTAATAACATTTTAATCATTTAGCAGACGCTCTTATCCAGAGCGACTTACAGTTAAGTGAGTGCATACATTTTTCATACTGTCCCCCCGTGGGAATCGAACCCACAACCCTGGTGTTGCAAGCGCCATGCTCTACCAACTGAGCTACAGGAGGCATTTCCTTTAATAAACCTGTTAAAAGTCAGGGAGTATTTTACCAACAAAAGGTTACACAACAATCCACTTTCTCACCATATTGTCATATTAAAACCTCTCAAATTATACTTTTCTGTACTGCTTTTTGGAAATAAGACATCAATTTGAAATTGCTTTTTGCAAATAGGATGCCATTTTGAGATGCAGACTCCAGAGACGGAGGAAGAAGCGAGACATCTCATTCACTCCTTTTTTCAGGTTCATATACAGTCAAACTCAGCAGACCAGACCCAGCTGCTATCACATTGGTGCCTATGGGAGAGTCACCCCCTTAAGCAGAACTGAACCGTGACCATTTTCTTCAATGGTAAACGGCATGAGTGGGACATCTTCTTTTATCCACCATCTATGCTATCACACTCCAATATGACCGCTGAACCTTGACCACTTTAGCCTCGCCCCTCCCATCCCCCAGCCTACCAGCGTCTCCCATGGAGCTGAAGATGTTCTCGGTGACGTCCAGGATGCGGTCTGTGGCCTCTCCGTGGCGCCCTATGGGCTGCCCCCCATGGGCGTACTGCTTGATGTGCTGCAGCAGCTCGTTGAGGGCGTGGGTGACGCCTGTGGCGGCAGCGCCCACCTGCTTGAGGAGCCCCTCGTCGCTGGTGGCGCCCTGCGACGCATCCACGCAGCCGTCCACCGACTTGGCAACCAGCTTGCCTGCTTCGACCAGCTGCTCCTGGCACACCGGGGAGCTGATGGTGGGAGCGACCACCTGGTAAGGGGTAGGGTAAAAAAAGGGGAGGGAGAGATAGGGGTAAGGTAAAAAAAGGGGGGAGCGAGAGATAGGGGTAAGGTAAGGGGGAGAGATAGGGGTAAGGTAAAAAAAAGGGGGGAGGGAGAGATAGGGGTAAGGTAAAAAAAAGGGGAGGGAGAGATAGGGGTAAGGTAAAAAAAAAGGGGGGAGGGAGAGATAGGGGTAAGGTAAAAAAAAGGGGAGGGAGAGATAGGGGTAAGGTAAAAAAAAAAAAGGGGAGGGAGAGATAGGGGTAAGGTAAAAAAGGGGAGGGAGAGATAGGGGTAAGGTAAAAAAAAGGGGGGAGCGAGAGATAGGGGTAAGGTAAAAAAAAAAAGAGGGGGAGAGATAGGGGTAAGGTAAAAAAAAGGGGGGAGGGAGAGATAGGGGTAAGGTAAAAAAAGGGGGGAGAGATAGGGGTAAGGTAAAAAAAAGGGGGGAGGGAGAGATAGGGGTAAGGTAAAAAAAAGGGGAGGGAGAGATAGGGGTAAGGTAAAAAAGGGGGGAGGGAGAGATAGGGGTAAGGTAAAAAAAGGGGAGGGAGAGATAGGGGTAAGGTAAAAAAGGGGAGGGAGAGATAGGAGGAGAGGAGAAATGGGGATGATAGAGAGATAAATAGATGGGTAAAGGAAGAGGAGAGAAACAGATCAGTTGGGAGGACAACACATGATCTAATCAAGCCCTCTGAACCACCTCTTGGTGTCAACACTAAACTAAACTAGAGATGGGAAACAACCAATTGTCTAACTACATTTACAAATTCACAAATGGAAAAACACAAATTAATTTGAATTAACAAATCACCAAATGTGTAAAAAAAAGTAATAAAAAAAAGAAGATTTGCAAATCAATAAAAATTCACTATATTGACAATAGCGTTGGGCGGTCTCCAGATTTTCATCCATTAATACCTTTCCTGTACCATCCCGGGGTATACGGTTATACTGTCAGTGCACACAAGGGGCAGTATTTATTTCCAAATGTTTGTTTTTTTGACACACAAAACAAATTTAGGCAGTAGGGATCTTGATCCAGGAGGGAATTGTTTGTCTCTGCTGTAACCAAGAAGCTTGATCTTGCCATCTAGCCGCTTAGATAGCAAGTTAGCAAACGAAATGCCTAGCTGGAGCCCTGAGTTGGATATCATTTATTTGACACAACTTCTAGTTATAAGCAGTGGCATAGAACGAATCCCCGCAGCTCCCGTGATGCAGGGGTGCACCCGAGCTATAGAGGGTCCCCAATTTACGCTATTATAAATCATACCGTCGGTATTTTAAAAATACCCCTGTAAACGGTATATATACGGTATACCGCCCAAGCCTAAATTACAAACATGGGATAATAGATGGTCAGTGTGTGGTAAAGATGTTGGGGTTCTCGTCTCTTACCCTGGTGCAGGCCACCAGTTGGGAGGTGGATAGGGCACATTGGGTCGCTGCGGCGATGACGCGGTTCTGGAGTGCAGAGTCCTCTGTCTTCTGGGCCACGTTCTTTGCTTTGAGCACCAGAGCGGCGGCAGCGTTAGCCACGGCTTTAGCCAGCTGCATAAGCATGTCCTGAGAACGGCAGGGATGACACAGGCTAGTTAGCATGCTAGTTAGCATGTAGCATATAGTAAATCAAGGCACAATGGAAGGAGAAAATATCATTTTAACGATTCCATACCAGGCCCATAAACGAGGCTCTGTTTTGATTGAGACTGTGTTCATTGTGAGTATCTTTAGCCTGAGTGCCAGACTGTTTCTGCTTTAGTTAACTTGTTGTTGTTGTCGTAGCAAAGAAGACGACAGCGTAGCATTGTTGAGAATAGAAACAGTGTGACACCTAGGTTAAATGGGGTGAAAAGATTGTGGGTCAACTATGGAACGATGGACTAATTTCATTATTTTGGTAAGAATTAGGATCAATTGAATTATTCTGAAGAGAATTGTCCTCTTCGAGAAGGGTACTCAAATGTTAACGTCCATTTTGCGAAATTAAATGAAGTAAAGAGATTAGAGAAATGGCCTCTACAAAGGAGAAAATGAGACTTTTCCAGTTTTAAAATCTGTCCTGCGAAACACACCACAGCTTACAGTCTGACCTGAATTCAGTGCCGCCAGTTTTAGCACAAAAGTGAATAGAAGGTCCTATTGATGACCCTACTATCTTTAACCCTCCATATGACCTCAGAGGATTCTTTCCATAGGGGAAGCCAAGCTAAGCGTACGTCCCAAATGACACCCTATTCCCTACATAGTGCACTACTTTTGACCAGAGCCTTAGTACACTCTGTAGGGAATAGGGTGCCATTTGTGACGCATTCCTTCACATTCATTAAACCTAAATATACTATAGCATAACCCATCCAGGCTGGGGAGGAGGGGAGACTCAAAGCCTGGTTGCTCCAAAGACAACGATCAACTTTATCTTGCCTTTAGTTGTTGGTGTTTGAGTCTCTACCCCACAAGTGGAGACTTTAGGAACATACTGACCTTCTCTACTGCCCAAAAGTAATATAAGGTTATTCTACAAGGTTATGTAGCGGGCTAGCTAATGCAGCTACAGTACCGAATGACTAACAATGACATATTCATGTGTATTTTGTCAACTAGCTGATTTAGTCAGAGACTGGGTTTGACATTGACACTTGTTTTGGGTCTTGGATATTATTAAGAGGGCTGACATTGTACAAACATGTGCAACAGTTTAAATTGTGTCTCATGATATCAGATATATTTAAAACTAAAGAATGTGCATTTTTGTGCTTCCAAAACCTGTTACTTCACGTTTGGAAGCACAAAAACAGAGTGACTAAGGGAGGCGGGGGAGTAACTAGGAGGGAGAAATGTGTCTGGGGGTGAGAGAAAAGTGACTGGGGGAAGAGAAAAGTGACTGGGGGAAGAGAAAAGTAACTGGGGGGAAGAGAAAAGTGACTGGGGGGAGAAAAGTGACTGGGGGAGAGAAAAGTAACTGGGGGGAGGAAAGTGACTGAGGGGGGGAGAAAGGTGACTGGGGGGGAGAAAAAGTGACTGGGGGGAGGAAAGTGACTTGGGGGGAGAGAAAGGTGACTGGGGGAGAGAAAAGTGACTGGGGGGAGGAAAGTGACTTGGGGGAGGAAAGTGACTGGGGGGAAGAGAAAAGTGACTGGGGGGGAGGAAAGTGACTTGGGGGGAGGAAAGTGACTGGGGGGGAAGAGAAAAGTGACTGGGGGGGGAGAGAAAAGTGACTGGGGGGGAGGAAAGTGACTGGGGGGGAGAGAAAAGTGACTGGGGGGGAGAGAAAAGTGACTGGGGGAGAGAGAAAAGTGACTGGGGGGGAGAGAGAAAAGTGACTGGGGGGGAATAGAAAAGTGACTTGGGGGGAGGAAAGTGACTTGGGGGGGAGGAAAGTGACTGGGGGGGAGAGAAAGGTGACTGGTGGGGGAGAGAAAAGTGACTGGGGGGGACAGAAAAGTGACTGGGGGGAAGAGAAAAGTGACTGGGGGGAAGAGAAAAGTGACTGGGGGGGAAGAGAAAAGTGACGGGGGGACGGTGACTAGGGGCTCTCTAGGTGTGTCAAAAGATGATACATGGAAGCGGAGGGACTCCAGCTGTGACCTCTGAAGTGCTAGACACACACACAGTAGGCTAACACATTGTAGGCTAACACACAGTAGTCTAACACACGGTGGGCTAACACACAGTAGTCTAACACACGGTGGGCTAACACACAGTGGGCTAACACACGGTGGGCTAACACACAGTAGTCTAACACACGGTGGGCTAACACACAGTAGTCTAACACACGGTGGGCTAACACACAGTGGGCTAACACACGGTGGGCTAACACACGGTGGGCTAACACACGGTGGGCTAACACACAGTAGTCTAACACACGGTGGGCTAACACACAGTAGTCTAACACACGGTGGGCTAACACACGGTGGGCTAACACACGGTGGGCTAACACACGGTGGGCTAACACACAGTAGTCTAACACACGGTGGGCTAACACACGGTGGGCTAACACACAGTAGTCTAACACACGGTGGGCTAACACACGGTGGGCTAACACACGGTGGGCTAACACACGGTGGGCTAACACACGGTGGGCTAACACACAGTAGTCTAACACACGGTGGGCTAACACACGGTGGGCTAACACACAGTAGTCTAACACACGGTGGGCTAACACACGGTAGTCTAACACGCGGTAGTCTAACACACGGTGGGCTAACACACAGTAGCCTAACACACGGTGGGCTAACACACGGTGGGCTAACACACGGTGGGCTAACACACGGTGGGCTAACACACGGTGGGCTAACACACGGTGGGCTAACACACAGTAGTCTAACACACGGTGGGCTAACACACGGTGGGCTAACACACGGTGGGCTAACACACGGTGGGCTAACACACGGTGGGCTAACACACGGTGGGCTAACACACGGTGGGCTAACACACGGTGGGCTAACACACGGTAGTCTAACACACGGTGGGCTAACACACAGTAGTCTAACACACGGTGGGCTAACACACGGTGGGCTAACACACGGTGGGCTAACACACGGTGGGCTAACACACGGTGGGCTAACACACGGTAGTCTAACACACGGTAGTCTAACACACGGTAGTCTAACACACGGTGGGCTAACACACGGTGGGCTAACACATGGTGGTCATTGAGGAGAGACAGGATATCACCAGTAGCATGCTGCAACAGGGTCGCTGTAATAAAAAAACTAAACAAAACTTCACTTTCCTTTATCCAAAAGCTAATCAAACACTCATCAAAATTATGCAGTTTGGAAAGTGTTTAGAGTGGGATTATCGACTTCACGATTGAGAAGAGTTGGGCAGCTCCCTGGATGTCGTTTTGTGAGTGAAGAGTCGTAAAAGAAGGAGGCGGAATAAGGGAGGAGGAGAAAAACTGAGGATTTCTGTAATTTGTGGGAGCTGCGGTCAGGCTGCATTCCACAAGCACTTATGAACAGCCATTAGCCGGCCTACTTATTTCTCCACGATATGTTGTCTGCACTCGCTCAGTCATTTTCAGGCTATATCATAATTTAGGTGTAACATTAAAGCTACATCATCACGTTTTCAGTTGAAGCGCATTCCCTCAATACATGTATAGGCTATTATAAATATCACCACATAACCAAGAACTCCAATACCGTCAAAGAGCTGTAGTTTTGTCCCATTTTAAGGTTAAGTACTGTATTCTAAATCTGTTGCCAATAGGTCTTAGCTCAGTCATGAGGAATTCAGAAATTCTCTTAAGAGAAAACAATTCTTAACAGGCTTCCTTCCCACTTATCGAAACAGAACCCCTACTACTGCTATTGTTAAACCCTTCATTTAATATTGGACACCATTGTTAAAACAGACATTCCCTGTATATCTTCAGGTACAGCAGTGTTCTCCTAGAGCTCAATGCAGCCACAGCAAGGGTTAATAATCAACCCAGTACCCTACAAATGGAAACGACTCTGTTTAGACAGGGGCAGAAAGATGGTCATGTAAATGCAGTTAACCTTTTAATACCTCGGGTGAAGTTGCTCATCTGAAACTCTGAGCTTATCTCAGTGCATTGAGCTGTTGCATACTTCATAATCAAATGCTTTTGAGAGCTACTTGCACTTTTTTCCTGTGTATCAATAATCAAAACCTATAAGAAAACAGAGAGCATTTGAGTACCTGAAGATATGCAAGAGAAACCGAACGAAACTGCTGTCAAATGCTTTAAACTCAGCTATTTTGACAGCAGTTAGAAATTACAAGGAGAGACTATTAGATTACATTACACCAGTGTGGTCAATTACAGTGGACGATCCAAGAACCATTAGCAGGATTGGCCATTGGGAGTGACAGTGATTCGGATAGGCTCATCTTTCGAGGACACGTTTGTTACCAGCTTGTGACTATAAGTGTGGACGCTCCGCCTTGCACCCCTGAAAGATCCTTTACCTAGAAACTGACCAATGCAGGTGTAAAAAAAGAGGGGGTTATAGTAATGTCACACAGTATTGCACAAATTAAGTCAACAAACTCTACATAGGGAACTGATCAATACCGTGTTCTGACCTAAGATACTAAGGCAACTCAAACAAATGGACGATTTGCGCAGAAGATTCAGACTAAAGTCTATGAAGGGCAGAACCCTAAGTTCCAGGTATTTTCACTCAGCCATTTATTGATGTCAAAGGGAGACAAAGTGAAAATTGTACTTAAGTGGAAGTTAGAATTTGCCCCCAAGTGTGAAAACGGCCGTTTATAGCCTTAGTTGAGACTTATTTTCTTGTGGCGTAGTCCCACTTTCAGAGTGTCAGTTCAGTTCACTCTGGACTGGGTCACGGTTGGCCTACCTGAAAGCGGGGGTCGGCGTCCGTCTCTCCGATGTGAGACAGCAGCTCGCCACTGGCCTGGCCCACGTTGCCTGCAGCCTGCAGAAGATTCTGACGGGGCTGATGGGTGAAAAAAAAGACGCCCGAAGAGCACAGGTCACATGACTGAAGAAAAGCCATCATGAAGGGATTCTTTAACAGTGTATATCTTATGCATGAAGTTGGTTTCACGTTAACTTACAGGTGACATGGGTCGTGTCCAGTAAGCACAATATGGGAGAAAACACTTTAATAAGGACACAGATTTTCAATTTTTCGGTGCAAAATCTTTTTCCACCTGTGCGCCTTTCTGAACATTATCATTGTGCGACACAGAAACAGTAAGTACAAAAAAAATGGCTAAGCATTCAGTGTGTTACTTCAGTATTCAGTGCATGCGCGTGTGTTACCTCAGTGTTGGCTGGCTGGGCGGTCTTCAGCATGTCGGACACGGCGCACGCCAGGTTCTTGGCAGCCCCCAACAGCTGGTTTCCGTTGCTTCCCTCATCCTCCATGAGGGCGGCGAGCAGCTTGACCCCCTTGGACATCTCCGTCAGGTTGGAGGAGATGGTGGTCACGGCACAGCCCACCGCCGTGTAGTCGGTCTCTGCTGGGTCACCTATTGTTGAGGGGGAGACAGACAGACAGACATGTTTAGGTTCCAACACTTTGTGGACAGGCCCTAGTGCACTCGGTGGACAGGCCCTAGTGCACTCGGTGGACAGGCCCTAGTGCACTCGGTGGACAGGCCCTAGTGCACTCGGTGGACAGGCCCTAGTGCACTCGGTGGACAGGCCCTAGACAGATGTTGAGGGGAACTTCATGCTGCTGCTTTGCTTTATTCATCCACCCACAGAGTCAATATTTCAGCTGCAAAAGCCTTCACCTTTCTATTTAAAATACATTACAACGCAGTATCTAACCACCTTTTTATACCACCTTTTCATTTAAACTTTATTTATACATGTTATTGTCATTGAGATCAAATCTATTTTACAAGAGAGACCTGTATTGAATTAAGCACGCCGGTGAAAAAGGCAGTTCCATATATACCGGTCCTTCGAGACAGATATAAGAAGTTACCACAACATAAATTCTTGGTATCCACAGTGAGGAGACGGTACCTGCGGTGAGGTTGACCATGGAGGCCGTCCCGGCTGTGATGGCGTCAACCTGGGAGTGGATCTCGTGTTTGGACTCATCCATCTTGTTCTTACGCCAGGCTTGGGAGGCCTGGATCATGGGAAGACACAGATCACATTAAACCATTTCATACAACACTTACATGAAAATTACTGTTGGCTTCGAGCACCAATTCACTGTTTTACCCAATAGGATAGAGTGGAGCATGTTCTCTCCCTTGATCTGGTACAGCACAACACATTGAACAACTATGCTTGAATCGTATCCATCTGAAATAATTCACTTTAAACCTTAACCGAGAGGACAACATGATAGATGAGATTATCCAGAAGCTACTTATAGCTACAGGTTGGAGGTTGTACAGGTGAAGAGTGGGTCAGTTTAAGTCCAGGTGTCTCACCGCGTCTGTCCCGAGGGGAGGCAGGGTGTCAAACTCCCCCAGCGAGGCCTGGGCAGCCTGCACCGCCTGCATGCTGGAGTTGATGGTGCCAGTCAGGGCCTGCTGGGCGGACGTCTGCACACAGGGGAACATACAGAGAGATACACTCTTAGTTTTCATTCTGTACTGTTAACAAAATAGGCCAATACACTTCATGTTTGTATTTATTTATTTTCCAACTGAGAACGTTATGGTGTATAGACTCTAAAAAGGCATATACTTTCTTCAGATATAAATATCGTTTTGGGGTCCGTTCAGTGTTTCAATTAACAGTCAATTGAGGAAGTGAATTGAAAATTAACTACTATTTCCTATTAGGGCTTTTCCAAATCTTTAATTGAACTGAATTTCACTTCCTGAATTTAAAACTGAATTGACCCCAACCCTGCTAGAGATCAATGTGGCCCCCCGTGGCCCCCCAGCCTTACCAGCGGGGGCATATGGCCCCTGTGCATCTGTCCGCTGGTGATGTGCTGCTTGGCCTGGGGCATGGAGCCCATCTGGAAGCTCTCGGGGCCCCCGGCCCCTGAACGCATGATGGCCGGCAGGGCCACAGAGCCAGTCTCCACCTTCCCCACCTTGTTGAACTGCTGCTGCAGCACCGTAGACCTGGGGGAGTGGAGGGACAGATGGAGGGAGGGTAGAGATGGAGGGAGGGTAGAGATGGATGGAGGGGAGAGATGGAGGAGTGAGAGGGATGGATAGAGGTATGTCAGAATAAATACTATATTGCAGTGCTGTATACAGTAAGGCTCTTCATCCTCATCAGAATCAGAAAGATGGCACCCATAGGCTAGATGGAACCACTACACAGGAACCATAGGCTGGATGGAACACCTACACAGGACCCATACATGAAAATCTATAGGGGAGTTATGGATAAAGACTGAGGGAAAGCACTACAGTGTTTTTTTTTTTTTTGGTACAGTACAGTATAGAATCTTCTTACATCAAAACACACACACACACACACACACACACACACACACACACACACAAAGTGAGCCGTCATTGACATGCATGCTGTGACATATCACTGACACACATTGCAGGAAACAGCTGCACTGGACTCACTTTTTGGGTGACACAGAATCTTCCAACATGGTGGACTCCTCATCTCCCTCTAATCCAAAGTGGTCTTTGCTCTTTTTCTGTCGGAAGGAGACAAGAGAGGTTATTGGGTATATTATAGGTTATTTATTATGGTTATAGGGTTCATATAGCTCTACTCACTGAATTAAAGGGGCAATCCGGGATTGGTACATCCATTTTTATGACTTTTAAAGTAACGATATATGGCCATTGATTCTTGAAGTATATCACTTCTAAATGCCTCACTAGCGCAGTTCAACTGTCGCACCTCATCAGAACCCATAATATAAGCTAGTTTTACTCTACTGTCTGTAAACAACTGTAATCGCACCATTACTGGGTAATGTGATATGGTGTGTAATTAAATCAAATTATATTTGTCGCCGAATACATTACGTTGAAATGCTTACTTACCAACAATGCAGTTGGGGGGCAATGCAAATAGTCGGGGTAGCCATTTGATTAGATGTTCAGGAGTCTTATGGCTTGGGGTTAGAAGTTGTTTAGAAGCCTATTGGACCTAGACTTGGTGCTCCGGTAACGCTTGCCGTTCCATAGCAGAGAGAACAGTCTATGACTAGGGTGGCTGGAGTCTGACCACTTTTAGGGCCTTCCTCTGACACCGCCTGGTATAGAGTTCCTGGATGGCAGGAAGCTTGGCCCCAGTGATGTACTGGGCCATACACACTACCCTCTGTAGTGCCTTGCGGTCGAAGGCCAAGCATTTGCCATACCAGGCAGTGATGCAACCAGTCAGGATGCTCTCGATGGTGCAGCTGTAGAACCTTTTGAGGATCTGAGGACCCATGCCAAATCTTTTCAGTCTCCTTAGGGGGAATAGGTTTTGTCGTGCCCTCTTCACGACTGTCTTAGTGTGCTTGGACCGTGTTAGTTTGTTGGTGATGTGGACACCAAGGAACTTGAAGCTCTCAACCTGTTCCACTACAGCCCCATCGATGAGAATGGGGGCATGCTCGGTCCTCTTCTTTTTCCTGTAGTCCAATCATCTCCTTTGTCTTGATCACGTTGAGGGAGAGGTTGTTGTCCTGGCACCACACGGCCAGGTCTCTGACTTCCTCCCTATAGGCTGTCTCATCGTTGTCGGTGATCAGGCCTCCCACTGTTGTGTCATCGGCAAACTTAATGATGGTGTTGGAGTCGTGCCTGGCCATGCAGTCATGAGTGAACAGGGAGTACAGGAGGGGACTGAGCACGCACCCCCTGAGGTGCCCCCGTGTTGAGGATCAGCGTGGCGGATGTGTTGTTACCTACCCTTCCCACCTGGGGGGCGGCCCGTCAGGAAGTCCAGGATCCAGTTGCAGAGGGAGGTGTTTAGTCCCAGGGTCCTTAGCTTAGTGATGAGCTTAGAGGGCACTATGGTGTTGAATGCTGAGCTGTAGTCAATGAATAGCATTCTCACGTAGGTGTTCCTCTTGTCCAGGTGGGAAAGGGCAGTGTGGAGCGCAATAGAGATTGCATCATCAGTGGATCTGTTGGGGTGGTATGCAAATTGGAGTATGTCTAGGGTTTCTGGGATAATGGTGTTGATGTGAGCCATGATTAGCCTTTCAAAGCACTTCGTGGCTACAGATTTGAGTGCAACGGGTCGGTAGTCATTTAGGCAGGTTACCTTAGTGTTCTTGGGCACAGGGACTATGGTGGTCTGCTTGAAACATGTTGGTATTACAGACTCAGACAGGGAGAGGGTGAAAATGTCAGTGAAGACACTTGCCAGTTGGTCAGCGCATGCTCGGAGTACACGTCCTGGCAATCCGTCTGGCCCTGCGGCCTTGTGAATGTTG
Source organism: Coregonus clupeaformis (assembly GCF_020615455.1). Classification (NCBI taxonomy): domain Eukaryota; kingdom Metazoa; phylum Chordata; class Actinopteri; order Salmoniformes; family Salmonidae; genus Coregonus; species Coregonus clupeaformis. The sequence goes on from NC_059206.1 coordinate 14,463,122, forward strand.
ACCTGTTTAAAGGTTTTACTCACATCGGCTACGGAGAGTGGGATCACACAGTTGTCCGGAACAGCTAATGCTCTCATGCATGTTTCAGTGTTACTTGCCTCGAAGCGAGCATAGAAGTAATTTAGCTCATCTGGTAGGCTCGTGTCACTGGGCAGCTTGCGTCTGTGCTTCCCTTTGTAGTCTGTAATAGTTTGCAAGCCCTGCCACATCCGACGAGCGTCGGAGCCTGTGTAGTACGATTCGACCTTAGTCCTGTATTGACACTTTGCCTGTTTGATGGTTCGTCGGAGGGTAGAGCGGGATTTCTTATAAGCTTCCGGGTTAGAGTCCCGCTCCTTGAAAGCGGCAGCTCTACCCTTTAGCTCAGTGCGGATGTTGCCTGTAATCCATGGCTTCTGGTTAGGGTATGTAAGTACAGTCACTGTGCGGATGATGTCATCAATGCACTTATTGATGAAGCCAGTGACTGATGTGGTGTACTCCTCAATGCCATCGGAAGAATCCCGGAACATATTCCAGTCTGTGCTAGCAAAACAGTCCTGTAGCTTAGCATCTGCTTCATCTGAACACTTTTATATTGACCGAGTCACTGGTGCTTCCTGCTTTTGTTTTTGCTTGTAAGCAGGAATCAGGAGGATAGAATTATGGTCAGATTTTCCAAATGGAGGGTGAGGGAGAGCTTTGTATGCGTCTCTGTGTGTGGAGTAAAGGTGGTCTATAGTTTTTTCCCCTCTGGTTGCACATTTAACATGCTGGTAGAAATGAGGTAAAACAGATTTACGTTTACCTGGATTAAAGTCCCCGGCCACTAGGAGCGCCACCTCTGGATGAGCGTTTTCCTGTTTGCTTATGGCCGTATACAGTTTGCTTATGGCCGTAATCTCTAAACGGCAATACCCTATCCATACTGTACTGCAGTGCACAGACACATTGAAGAGGCAACTCTAGTGTACCCTGACTTTTTGTCAATATGATTTCCATGGTCACCTGGTCATACAGCACTCTTGATTCACTATCTTGAATGATTACAATCTCTGCCGGCAACCAGGATTATGTGTTAGTGTTGGGCAATGCATCCGCGCCGCAGTGAAGTTTCCCCTATGTAGAGATCTAGGATCAGCTTCCCCTCCCTCAATCCTAACCTTAAACATTAAATGGGGAAACTGACCCAAGATCAGTGTCTAAGGGCAACTTCACCCTACTCCGATGCATCTATATTGTGAAACATCAAATGGCACTGCAGTACCTTTTTCAGAATGATGTCAATGTAACCAGCGATCAGTTGGGCAATCTGCTCTCCCTCAGTCGTCTGGACAGAGTAGTAACCGTCTTGATAATCGCCAAAGTCCTGGAATAAAAAAATATATATATATTTACACAGTACCAGTCAAATTTTGGACACACCTACTCATTCGAGGGTTTTTCTTTATTTTTACATTGTAGAATAATAGTGAAGACATCACAACAATGTAGTAACCAAAAAAAGTGTTAAACAAATGAAAATATATTTTATATTTGAGATTCTTCAAATAGCCATCCTTTGCCTTGATGACAGCTTTGCACACTCTTGGCATTCTCTCAACCAGCTTCATGAGGTAGTCACCTGGAATGCTTTTCCAACAGTCTTGAAGGAGTTCCCACATATGCTGAGCACTTATTGGCTGCTTTTCCTTCACTCTGCCGTCCGACTTATCCCAAACCATCTCAATTGGGTTGAGGTCGGGGGTAAAATAGCCCATACACAGCCTGGAGGTGTGTTTTGGGTCATTGTCCTTTTGAAAAACAAATGATAGTCCCACTAAGCCCAAACCAGATGGGATGGCGTATCGCTGCACACGCCTTTCCAACCGTCAAAAACTCCTTATGGAGCTCAACTTTATTTATCTGGTGAGCTGCCAGGAAATACTCCCCAGAAAATAATAATAATAATAATGTCGGACAAAACGGCCAGTCTTCTTTCCTGTTATGGTTTACAACCGACAAAAGAACAGACAAAGAAAATGGAGCCTTGTGGTATGTTAATGTTTGAAAATAGTCCTGTTTGTTTACAGGCAGAAAATCCTTCAGGGGCTGGAAGTGTGGTTCATTTTTGTTCATTTGTGGGCAAAATAAGCAGCGTTAGTTGAAAACATGCAATGTGCAGCTTGGACCTGTATTCTCCAGCACATGACCAAAATGCAACACTGTTGAATGTTGCTGATGTAGAGTCATAAGGTGATGGGTATGTATGGCTTACATTTACATTTTAGTCATTTAGCAGACGCTCTTTTTCTGAGTGCATACAATTTTCTTTTACTTTTTCGCACTGGTCCCCTGCGGGAATCAAACCCACAACCCTGGCTTCTTCCAACTGAGCCACACAGGACCCGGGGCTATCAAATGACATCCTTTCAATGTTCTTTTAAGTGCAAACAACTTATTTTCTATGTTCTATAATAACTTATTTTAAAAACACACAGCACCAATCCTTGCAGTGTGTATTATTTTAAAGGGGTTGTATCCATTTTTTCTAATAGCAATAGACAACCCCGTGTTCATATTCCACTCTAGACAAACTCAAGACAATGAACACTGTGGTGTAGTCAAAAATAACTGCAACTGATCACAAAACAACCTAATTCTAAATAGCCAGACAATATGTTCCCCTTGACATTAGCTCTAGTTGAGTGCTGGGTCATGTTCATTAGGGCACACAACAGAAAATGTTTTAAAAGTGGTCAATTAACATTTCTTATCCAGGTAGACCCTCCCTTGTTTCAGTCCGTTTTTTCCTTGTTTGGTGCCTAATGAACACGACCCTGAATGTCACTGGTCCAATGCTGACCAGGCGACCAGAAGGTCAAAGGTGAGCAGGAGGTCAGAGGTCAGGGGACCCACCAGGGTGAAGCTCTTGGGCGAGGCAGCCCAGCGTTTGATGTTGGTGAGGTTCCACTCCTGGATCACCTCCTTGGTCTTTTCGTCCACCCGCATCACACACTCCTTGGTGATTCCCAGCAGACGAGGGACCAGTTTGTTCTTACCCTTCATTTTCTCCTGCGGGGACACAAGCACGCACCAACACAAACACACACGGTTAAAAGAACTCCAGTCCTATGATACCGGAACATTTGAAAAGGTATTGCACATTCCATTCAACCGTCAAAGGCAGTGTGAGTGGAACTTCAAAAGCTTTGAAATGTTAGAGCTTTGATTGGTTAGAAAGAAGAGAAGATCTTCAATGTTGTTTAAGACTTGTTTAAGGAGTTTAAGTGTTATGGTTGAATGTTATTTTGTCAGTGCCATTTTACCTTTACTAGGAAGAATGACACTCCGTAGGTTTTCAGAGACCTAGCCAGTTTGACGTAGCTGACTTTGGCCTCGATTTCTGTCATGTTTTGGTAGTTTTTGTGAGCCTGTGTAGGAAAGAAAAATAAGACTTATTGAACATCTCAGCCAGCGATACTATAGTGTCACAGTAGAAAACATCTAAACGGAGCAAGTCGGGACACTTTTAAATCAATACAGTTACAGCCATAGCAACAATTCATCTAGTTGGCGTGATCAGACTTTGTTGTTAATCATACTTTGAAAACATTAAACTTTACACAGATGGAGACAAAGACTATTATTACAAACCAGAGTGGGAAAAAAAAAAAATCAGATCATGCGTTTTCAGTCTGTGAGAAAAATAATGTCCCCACCACAAAGAGCGAGCAGCCCAAATATGACTGGCCTTACAATGACCCCCCACACACACACACACACACACACACACACACACACACAAACACACGCATGCACCCACACACGCACGCAAGCACACACAAGAAAACAACACACACACACACACGCTCGGGTTCTTACCTGGAAGATTCTTTTCTCCCCTTTGTTCTTGATGTACTCTTTAGGGAGGAACTCTTTCATACTAGAGAAAGGAAATCAGAAATAATTAAATGGAAACAAACTTTATTGATGAAGACAGTGAAATCACTAAGGCAGGCAATATTATCCAGCAGTTCTGACTTGTGATTCAAGTGATACTACATCAAAATGTACTGTATGTATGTATACACGCACTACTAAAAGGCAAATGTATCTTTGTTATATATCGAAAATATTTGAGCCATTCATATACATAGCATTATATATTTAATAATTATGCAATAAACAGTGCTCACTCTAGGAAGCCTGGTTTGTGCTTGGTCTCGTTGTGGTCACCAAACTGGATCTGACACTGGTATCCGGCAAAGTCGCAGGCCTTCTCGAAAGATACGGGATGGGAGCCGTTCAAAATGTCATCACGGGCCTGCACAGGGAGAGGAACATCCCAATGACATTATCCCCACAGACATTATCCCCAAGGACATTATTCCCAGGATCATCTCCTGACATTTCAATATTCCATGGATAATAAATTAAGGAAGATCTCAAACAGAGCCAGGAGTAATCCGAGATCAGGCAAATAGATACAGTTCCTTCGGAAGATATTCAGACTGACTTTTTCCACATTTTGTTATGTTACAGCCTTATTCTAAAATTGAAAAAACTTTTCCCCCCCTCATCAATCTACACACAATACCCCATAATGACAAAGCAAAAACAGTTTATAAATGATTGCTAATTTATAAAAAATAAAAAATAAAATGAAATATCACATTTACATAAGTATTCAGACCCTTTCCTCAGTACTTTGTTGAAGCACCTTTGGCAGCAATTACAGCCTTGCGTCTTCTTGGGTATGACGCTACAAGCTTGGCACACCTGTATTTGTCAGGTTGGATGGGGAGCGTTGCTGCACAGCTATTTGCAGGTCTCTCATGAGATGTTCAATCACATTCATGTCCGGGCTCTGGCTGGGCCACGCAAGGACATTCGGAGACTTGTCCCGAAGCCACTCCTGCGTTGTCTTGGCTGTGTGCTTAGGGTCGTTGTCCTGTTGGAAGGTGAACCTTCTCCCCAGTCTG